>NC_056728.1:271174077-271225843 GCF_019279795.1 Protopterus annectens
GCCCTAAAACAAAATAACTTAGTCGTCCTTACTGTCTAAAACAAGTGCACAATTCCTATCCATTTTACTGTAACACGGAGAGAGCTATCCTGTCCCCAAAATATATAACAAGTACCAGCCACTCCTCCCCATGTTGGTTCTATGGAAAAAAAAAACACCATAACTTGTGTTCTCTCTTCCTCTGTTTAAATCCTCCTTGTTGACCATATGTTCATCCCATCAGCCTAAGTATCAACCAACATCAGTATTACATTTCACAACTTCTATGAAGTATAGAAAAAGGCCTGGGTGCAAGGCATAGAGGTCAACATGCACAGAAATAGATGACACGTGCACTCTGACCTAGAATAATTAAAGCCCAAGTCATACGGGTGTCCTTCAGAAAAGTAAAACAATCACCTGGAATCTGACCAAGTGAGATGATACAGGATGAGAACCATTTCTACTTACAGACAGAGCCAGCTTAGTGTCAGTCTTCATAGTAGGTACAATGGGCTCTGAGACCAAAGCTGATGACATCAGTAAATCAACAGCAGAAGCCAGACTCTGAAGTGGAGTCACTACAACTATGGAAGATATCCTTGGCAAGGAACAGAATAATTTCCTGCATCAGTACAGACTTGAGTACTTGAAAACCACACCTTTCACAGACACCAAGGTGTGATAAGAATGAGCTTTGGCCTTTCCTTCCTAAACTTTAGGATGATATGAGGGATCAGCAAGAATGAACACAATAACCTCCTCAGCCACAGAATGGGAACATGTCTACCACTACCTCCCCTTCTCTGATGAACTGAGCAGAAGAGGGGGAAGGACCACATTATTCACTGTGGTTAACAGAGCACTACTCTCTGATGTATGCCATACAAAGTACAGTTTTGTACCTACCATAAATGTAGATGTTCGAGTGTTCACACTGCTGCAGTCATTACACTTGGGTTATCCTGCCGTCAGGCAGTCCCGCAGTCGGCCAGAGTTCCAAAGTCTTGGTCTGGCATCGGTTGCTGTCGCTTCTTCCCTGACGTCAGTGCGCCAGGGGTATATAAGATGCATCCGACACCATTTTCTTCAGTTTTTCTTGCCCCAGATGGCAGGTGCCCCCAAGTAGATAGGCAATACATATTGCTAATAAAACATATATATATATATATATATATATGTATATGTATATATGTATATATATATGTATATGTATATATATATATATATATATATATATATATATATATATATATGTATATGTATATGTATATATATATATATATATATATATATATATATATATACATATATATATATATATAAAATAAAAACAATATCTTCAGTTATAAGCAAATACACCACAAACGTTGTATAGGATAGAAATGTATAGATAAGTCACAAAGGTTGTATAGGACAGAAAGGTATAGATATGTCCAGCTAGGACAGAGGGGATGGAGGGAGGGTAACCTGGACTGCAGCAGTGTGAACACTCGAACATCTACCTTTATGGTAGGTACAAAACTGTACTATGTTCATCGTGTTACACTGCTGCAGTCATTACACTTGGGTAGAATCCCAAAGCTAAGGTTGGGTGGCTGGTCTATAAAGAGTTAGGATCGGCTATGAGGCCCTGCAGAACTGTAGTGGCAAATCCTGCTCTGGATTTAGAGTAAAAAGAGGCAAGTGGTAATGCTTGGTAAAGGTGTGCACTGAACTCCAAGTTGCAGCCTCCAAAATTTCCTTGGTTGGTGGTACTCTGAGAAAGGCTGTTGAAGTGGCTGTTGCTCTGGTAGAATGTGGCCTAATGTTATTAGGGACTGATTTTCCATGCTGTGTGTAGCAGTAACGAATACAGTGTCCTATCCATTTGGAGATAGTTTGCTTTGAGATAACCTTGCCCTGTGATCCTGCAGCATATGCTACAAACAGTTGCTCAGTTTTCCTGAAAGCTTTTGTTTAGTCCAAGTAGAAGCATAGCTGCCTGTGTATGTCCAAAGAGTGAAGAAGTTTCTCCCCTTTATTCTGGGGGTTTGGATAAAAAGTTGGCAAATGGATGGTTTGGTTAAGAGCCACACTAGACACCACCTTTGGCATAAAGGTAGGGTTTGTCCTTAAAGAAACCCTGTCCTGATGAAAAATTATAAAAGGTTCCACTGCCATTAATGCCTGTAGCTCTGAGACTCTTCGTGCTGAAGTTACTGCCAGGAGCAGAGCTGTTTCCATGATAAAAATTTTAGATCTGCTGTATTGGCTGGCTCAAAAGGTGGCAGGGTCAGTTTTTCCAAAACAAAATTGAGGTCCCAAGTTGGTGTTGGTGCTCTCCGGGGCGGTCTTATGTTTTTAGCCCCGCTGAGGTACTGCTTTAGTAAGGGATGAGAGAATAAAGGAGGATCCGTGTTGTAATGTGCTGAAATGGCAAAGGCGTGGATCTTAATTGATGAGAAGGATAGGCCTTTGTCCAGCATCTCAGTTAAGTATTGTAAAATCTGAGGAATGTTTGGGACAAGAGGGTCAAGGCTTTGAGCCTGGTTCCAAGCGCATAATCTCTTCCATTTTTCTGAGTAAGATTTCCTGGTGCTAGGCCTCCTGGCCTCCAAAATGACATCCATAACAGCTTTAGAGAGAGGTGTTGCCTGTTTGACTAATGAATCTGCCATGCAGCCAGGTTTAGGGTTTTCAGCTGACCGTGCAGGATCTGATTGTTTTGTTGAGTCAGAAGGTGTGAAATTTGAGGCAAAATCCATGGTGGGCCTTGAGCTAAGTTCTTTAAGATTGGGTACCATTGCTGGCGTGGCCAGTCTGGAGCAATCAGGATCATCTGTGGTTTTTCTTGTCTGGCTTTTAGGAGTACCTTTGAAAGGAGAGGCAGTGGTGGGAAGGCATAAACTTTTAGGCTTTTCCAGCTGAACGAGAGAGCATCCACTTTCCATGCTTGTGTGTGGTAAGTCCTTGTGCAGAATTTTTGTAATTGGCAATTCAGTGGGGAGGCAAAAAGATCTATGTCTGGGCATCCCCATTTTTGCGTTACCATGCTGAAGATTTGTGGATTCAATTTCCATTCGTGAGGGTCCATGATATTTCTGCTTAGATCATCTGCCAGAGTATTTTTCTTTCCTGGCAGGAATAGTGCTTGCAGATGAACTTGATAAGTTAGAGCTGTGTTCCACAAGGTCATGGCTTGCCTGCATAGGGGATAAGAATGAGTGCCCCCTTGCTTGTTTATGTACCACATTACTATGGTGTTGTCTGTCTTTAATAATAATTGTCCTGGATGCAGAAGGTCCTTGAAAGCTGTTAGGGCATTTTGAACAGCCAACATCTCTTTTTGATTGATGTGAAGATGCATTTGGTCTGTGGTCCACTTGCCCTGAATACATTTTCCTGCCATGTGTGCTCCCCAGGCATAATCCGAAGCATCTGTTAGTGTCTGCCTGGCTGTGGGTAGAGTGAAAGGCTGACCCTTGTTGAGGTGACATGCCTGTGTCCACCATCGAAACTCCTGTTGTAGGCAAGGAATTATTGGTATTACTGCTTCTAAACTGTGAGAGTGTTGAGTCCAAACACTTTTTAGGTACCATTGTAATTTCCTCATATGCAGTCTGGCATATGGAATTAGTAGTATGCAGGATGCCATGAATCCCTGGACCTGCAGAATTTTTCTTGCAGGGAGATGGGACTTTTTGCCAATAATTGAAAATATTGAGTCAGTTGTCCGTGATTGTCTGGCGTGAGATAAACCATCTGGGCCGTTGTATTTAAGCTGGCACCCAGGAATATCATCTGTTGTGAGGGCACTAGTTTTGACTTCTTTTCATTTACTGTGTACCCTAGAGAAATTAGCAACCTTTTTACAAACGCTAGATGCTTTAGAAGAATGTCCTTTGTCTCTGCTTGAATGAGGCAGTCGTCCAGGTATGGATATATTTGAATTCCTTTTTGTCTGCAAAATGCAATTACTGGTGCCAGGCACTTTGTAAAGACCCTGGGTGCAGTAGATAAGCCAAAGGGCAGTGCAGAGAATTGGTAGTGCATTGTACCAGCTTTGAATCTAAGGTATCTTATGCAATTTTGTCTGATAGGGACATGCAGGTATGGCTCTTTGAAGTCCAGAGTAACAAGCCAAGCCTTCTTGCCCAGCATGGGAAGAAGCTGCTGTAGTGTCAACATTTTGAATTTCGGAATATCCAGGTAAGTATTTAGAGTTGAAAGGTCTAGTATGGGTCTCCAGGCATTGTCCTTTCTGGGGACCAGGAAGAGTCTTGAGTAAAATCCTTGTCCTTGTTCCTGCTGTGGTACTTTTTGAATAGCTCTCATGTCCATGAGGGCTGAAATTTGTTTTTGAGCCTCTGCCCATTGATTTTGTGGCAGGTTTGGCATTCCTTTTAGCCTTGGTAAAGTGTGAAAGTGGAACCTGTAACCTTGAGACACAATATTCAGAACCCATTTGCCTTGGGTGATAGTTTGCCAATTTTGAGAAGAAAGTGCTAGTTTTCCCCTTAAGGGGGCTGCCAAAAGGGAAGTGCTTGGCGTACGAAGGGGGAAGTCATTGGGATGGTTTCCTGTATGGTTGAGACTTGTCCTCACCTCCCTTTGGGGTTGAGGTACCCCACTGTCGTTGTCTGTTAGAGCCTTGGGGTTGAGATCTGCCTCTTGGGAGTCTGTATCTGCCTCTCTGTGGCCTGTCTGACACTGGAAATTTCTGCTAAATCGAGGTGGCTGTACCTGTAAGAAATCTTTGACTGTTTGCATAGATTTAGATTTATCCTCCATTTTCTTTAACACCTCTTCTGCCTTAACACCAAACAAGGTATCATGCTGTAAAGGAGCATCCAATAATTTTGCCTTAACATGATCAGGTAAACTCGGTTCTTTTAACCAAGCATGTCTTTGAATCACAGAACCTGTAACTGCGGCTCTACAAGAGGCCTCTAAAGAATCAAAACCACATTGCAGAGTATGTTTTCCCACCTGTTCAACTGCATGCAATAAATCCTGCATTTCTTTATAGTCAGGAGCTTCTGAGCTTGCAAGCATTTTTGTTTTAACTGAACCATTAAATATTGTTGGTACTTAAGCATGTGAAACTGGCAATTTAAAGCCCTTACTGCTAATGTTGCAGGTGTAAACTTTCTTCCCCCCTCTATCCAATGCTCTAGAATCTCTGTCAGAGGGGACTGGATTTTTTGCAATGGAAGCCTTAACACCTTTGGGACCCTGGGAAATAGTTTCTGGGTCAGCAGAAGGGTTTGTGAGAGTCAGGGACTCTATAATACCTATCTGGCTTGGCTGGTGCAGGGGGCAAAGAATCAGGAGATAAGCTGGATTCAGAGAACACATCATCCACAATATCTAACACAGGTGGAATAGCCAGGGGCCTGTGCTGAGGCAATAAAATGAAGTCCCTGAGCCTTTTCTTGGATTCTGAATAATCCTGACTTTCCCAATGGAAATGCTCCCTCATGGTATGTAAAGTTTCCCCAAAACAATAATCCTCAGGAGGAGAGGCTGAAGGGATAGATTCTTCAGCATCAGAGTCCTCATGGGGGGGTAGAGAGTATCCCTGGTCTGAAGAGGAATCAGAGGAAATGGAAACCTGATCAGAGGAATCAGTCTGTATCCTGCCTAGGCCTTTTCTCAGGAGGGGGATGGGAACCCCTGATTAGAGTAATGAGGTCTTCGGCCATTTTAAGCATCTGTTTCTTAGGCATGGAGGACTGTCCAGGAGAATGCTGTACTTGCTTCTTTGTCTTTAATGGTGTTTTTGTCTTGGCTGTTGCTTTAATGGTAAGTTGTGAAGTTCTGAGAACACCCTCAGAAGCCGATGCCTGCTCAGCAGCTCCGGACCCATCTGAGGGATTAGTTTCCGTAGGCCCAATACCTTGAGTTTCCAGAGGTCTACTTGTCTCCACGTGGGAGTCAGAGGCAGCCTGTGGCTCTGAGGTAGCAGGTGTTAGGGGCTGCGAAAGCGCCTCACTGAGAACCAGCGAACCGGCAACTGGCCTAGAAGAGGCTTCGTCGTCGTTTTGGACCTCGGATGCCTGTCTTTATCCTTGTCTTTGCGTTTTTTCAGAATTGCGGTCGTCGGTTGATCCGACGGCATAGTATAATTGAACCTTCGGCCAAAGTAGTGCAAAGCAAAATCAAAACGTTGTTTTATAGTGCGTTTGTTAAATCTAGCAGAAAACCGACAACTAGTGACATCGTGATCAGGGCCTAGGCATGGAATACAGTAAGAGTGGAAGTCCTTATGATGTATTTGCTTCCCACAAGAAATACAATTATTAACTTTTTCTGACATCGGTCTGAGGCAAGAAAAAAAGTTTCCCCAATGGGGTACTTAGCTTTATTGAAGACTTCAGATCTGAAATTCGACTTTGAAAATCTCAGGAGTCGGCCAACCGGCACTTGTGAACTGCTTTTGCTTTGGGCACCGCTCAAGAAAGACTGAAGAAAATGGCATCGGATGCATCTTCTATACCCCTGGCGCACTGACGTCAGGGAAGAAGTGACAGCAACCGACGCTGGACCAAGACTTTGGAACTCTGGCCAACTGCGGGACCGCCTGACAGCAGGATAACCCAAGTGTAATTACTGCAGCAGTGTAACACGATGAACATCTGTTGATTACTTCCTGATTCCATGCTATCCAGCCCCACCTTCTAATAATGTATTAAAAGGGGAAAAACAGTTCTGTAGTGGGTTAGCATGTTTTATGTAGTATGCAGCAGATTTTATTACAGGGTAACCAGAACGCAGCACAATAATTTACTCAGACAATAAATCAATAAATAAATAAATAAATACAGTTATATTCAAGTACAAGGTAACAAAACTAAGATGAGACATAAGATTCTTAGTAAGGTGAATAGTGTTTAGGCAAACAGCGCAATAAAACAGATGAAAAACTAATAGGCCATTGTCTACCAATGGATTAATTGATAACTTTTAGGGAGAAAACTATGGATATGTGAAATATATACATTCTGGATTTTTCAGAATACCATTTACAGAAAAAAGAAGAAGAAACCATAAGAGAGTGAAGTGTTCTACCAGTCTTGAAAGGTGGTAAAACATTTAGATCTACTGGACAGACAGCTGCATACCTCATACCTTCTTTGATTAAGAATTCTGGACAAAACCAAAAACAATTGGAAAACAAAGAACAAATCAGGCACAATTTTTAAATAAGTCTATAATTCACTTAAAAAGTTAACAAAACAACATGTTTTGCATTAACATGCATTCTCTGAAGAAATATGAAACTCTGTCTGGTGTTACTGACTGACACAAATTCTCAGCGATTTACCAGAAATTAAAAACCTTTACGAGGAACAGGACAAAAGTACAGTTGTGTACACTTACCATAAATGTAGATGTTCAAGTGTATTCACTGTTGCAGTCATCACATTTGGGTCATCCCTGCCAGGGTAGCCCACAGTCAGCCCGAATACCAGAGGCTTAGTGTTTCTGCATTGGTTGCCATCGCTCCAGGACTGACGTCAGGTCGTCAGTAGTATAAAATAAGGCAGCCAACGCCATTACATCCGTTTTTCTTGCCCTGTCAGGAGCCTCCAACAAGAGGGAGCTAGGTTATGATAGAAGACCACCACCAGCAGAAAGCAAATACCAAAAATTCCTTGTAAGGAGTGAGAGTGAGAGAGAGAGAAAGAGAGAGAGACAAGGGGGATGGAGGGAGGGAAAACAGGACTGCAACAGTGAATACACTCGAACATCTACATTTATGGTAAGTGTACACAATTGTACTATGTTCTTCGTGTTTCACTGTTGCAGTCATATTTGGGTTGATTCCCAAAGCTGAAGAAAAGGGTGGAGGCAGTCAAGACTGGGTGCTGGCAAGGATGCCCTGCAAGACTGTGGTGGCAAAGCCTGCCCTGGATTTGGAGAAGATAGGCAGGTGGTAATTCTTGGTGACAGTATGAACTGATGTCCATGTTGCAGCCTCCAGGATTGTCCCTGGTGGGGACCCCTCTGAGGAAAGTTGCAGAGGTGGAGGTTGCTCTGGCAGAAAGTGTCCTGTCCCCCTTAGGGGGAGGTGTCCCGTGTTGCTTGTAGCAGAAATGGATGCAGTGTGCTATCCATTTGGAAATAGTTTGTTTGGATATGGCTTTGCTCTCTGCTCCTGCAGCAAAGCGGACTAACAATTGATCAGTCTTTCTAAATGATTTAGTACTGTCTAGATAGAATCTGAGCTGTCTGTGCACATCTAGAGAGTGCAGTATCCTTACCCCCTTGTTTTGTGCATTAGGGAAAAAGGTGGGCAAATTAATGGATTGGTTGAGAGCCACACTGGACACCGCTTTTGGCATGAAGGATGGGTTAGTCCTGAGGGAGACCCTGTCAGCGTGGAAAATGATGAAGGGCTCTACAGCCATTAGTGCTTGTAGCTTGGATACTCTTCTTGCTAAAGTGATGGCCAGAAGCAAGACTGTCTTCCATGAGACAAACTTTAACTCTGCTGAAGCTGCTGGTTCAAAGGGGGGCAGGGTGAGCTTTTCCAACACAAAGTTTAGGTCCCAAACTGGGGTAGGTGGTCTTCTGGGTGGCCTCAAGTTCTTAGCCCCTCTTAGGAACTTTTTGTTGAGAGGGTGTGAGAAAATAGGTGGCTCTGTGTTGAAATGAGCAGAGATAGCTGAGGCAAGAATTTTAATAGAAGAACAGGTTAGACTCCTGTGTAGTAGGTCAGCAAGATAATCCAGAATGAGAGGTAGGGAGGGCTCCCTTAGCCTGGATCCAGGTGCAAAACCTTTTCCATTTGTCAGCATAAGACTTTCTAGTGCTAGGGCATCTGGCCTCATGTATAACATCTAGAACCGGTTTGCTGAGATTGGCAGCTTGTGCAGTGGTCAAGGAATAAGCCAGGCTGCCAGATTGAGGGTCGGCAATTGGGGATGCATGAATTCTCCTTCCCTCGGGGTCAGGAGTGTTGGGATCTGAAGGAGATGCCATGGTGGCAGAGGGGACAGGCTGTGCAGCAGTGGGTACCAGTGCTAGCGTGGCCAGTCTGGGGGCAATCAGGATTGTCCACGGATTTTCCTCCCTTATTTTGAGCAGTACCCTTGTAATGAGCGGTAATGGGGGAAATGCATAGACCAAGAGGTTGACCCACTGGAAGGATAGAGCATTCACTTTCCAGGCCTTGCAGTGAGGCTCTCTGGTGCGGAACTTGCTGAGCTGATGGTTGGAGTTTCTTTGGTCTAGCTGCCACTCGTGTGGGTCCAGAAGATTTCTGCTTAAGTTGTCTGCCAGAGAGTTTAGAGAGCCTGGCAGGAATTGTGCTAACAGATGTAGTTGCATGGCTGAGGCCGTGTGCCAAACGGTCATGGCGAGCCTGCATTGAGGGTATGAGTGAGTCCCTCCCTGCTTGTTGATATACCACATCGCAGTGGTGTTGTCTGTTTTGATCATTAGAGCCCCCGGGGAGAGGAGGGGACTGAAAGCTGTCAGCACGTGCTGGACAGCTAACATCTCTTTTTGGTTGATGTGCACATGTATTTGATGTGGGCTCCATTGGTCCTGTATGCACCTGCAGTCCATGTGAGCACCCCAGGCATAGTCTGATGCATCTGTGGTGAGGGTCTGGCGGACCTAGGGGTTGAGAGAAGGATAGTCCCTTGTTGTGGTAGCATGCTGCTGCCCACCAAAGAAAATCTTTTCTTAAACAAGGTATCATTGGTATAAGAGTTTCCAGGTCTTGAGAGTGTTGACACTAAAGGCTTTTTAAGTACCACTGTATTTTCCGCATATGCAGTCTGGCATATGGAATGAGTAGAACGCAAGACGCCATGAACCCCAGAGCTTGCAGGATTTTCCTTGCAGATAACTGGGGTCTGATGGCTAGTTGAGAGAAATAGGCTATCAGGTAGGTTTGCTTTTCTGGTGTAAGGAATGCATCTGGGATGCTGTGTCCAGGCTTGTTCCCAAGAATATAATTTTTGGGATGGGTACTAGTTTGGATTTCTTTTCATTGATAGTATACCCTAGGGAGGTCAGTAGGTCCTTTACAAAGGCCAGGTGCTTGAGCAGCTTTGCCCGACTGTCTGCCTGAATTAGGCAGTCGTCTAAGTATGGGTAAATTTAAATATTTCTTTGCCAGCAAAAAGCAATAGCGGGAGCCAGGCATTTTGTAAAAACTCTGGGAGCAGTGGATAAGCCAAAGGGAAGCACAGAGAACTGAAAGTGCAATGATCTTGCCCTTAAACGTAGATATTTCCTGCATGATTTTCTGATTGAGAAGTGTAGGTAGGCCTCTTTTAGGTCTAGGGTGGCCAAACAAGCATCCTTGGAGAGCATAGGTAGTAGTTGCTGGAGGGTGAGCATTTTGAATTTTGGTATTACCAGGAAGGTGTTTAAAATGGATAGATCGAGGATGGTGTGCCAAGTGCCCTCTTTTTTGGGTACCAGGAAGAGTCTGGAGTAGAAACCTTGGCCTATCTGTTCTGCAGGAACGTGCTCTATTGCCCTCATAGAGAGCAGGGAAAGGACTTGCTTTTTGGCATCTGCCCACTGGTTTGGGGGAAGATCTGTGAACCCTTTTGGGGTTGGTAGTGTGTGGAAATAAAATTTGTACCCCTGGGACACTATGTTGAGGACCCAGAGGTCGCTGGTAATGGTGGCCCAGGTGCTTGTGTGGAAGGAAAGTTTTCCTCCTAGGGGCAAGTGCAGGTGGGCAGAGGGAGGAGGTGGACGTGGAGAGTCATTGTGAGATCTTACCATGAGGGAGTGGCTTAGCACTTCCTGGTTTTGAAGAGGAGGAACTCCATTGCTTAGATCTCTGCATTCCCTGGGGCTGCTGTCAGGGGGGGGGGCTATTTCCCTGGGGTCTGGTCTGGGCTGAGCTGACCTGGAGGGGGCAGGAAAGGATCAGTGCTTGGAGGGGCAATGCCCACTGAAGCTGGGTGGCTGGACCTGCAAGAAGTCCTTAACTGTCTGCATAGATTTAGCTTTTTCTTCCATCTTTTTTAAGACCTCCTCTACCTTGGTGCCAAATAAGTTGTCTTTGTGCAAGGCTGCGTCCAATAATTTGGATTTGACATGGTCTGGCAAGGGATGTTCCTTAAGCCAAGCATGCCTTCTAAGGGCAGAACCACTGACTGCTGCCCTGCAAGATGCTTCTAGGGCGTCAAAACCACATTGTAAGGTGTGCTTAGTTACTTGACTTGCAGAATACATCAACTCTTGTAACTCTTTATTTTCTGCACAAGCAGGAAAATATGATATTTTTTGTTTGAGGAGTTCCATGGTATGTTGCTGTAATTTTAGCATACGGAACTGACAATTTAGTGCTCTAACAGCAAGAGTAGCAGAGGTGTATACTTTTTTACCCCATATGTCTAATGCTCGGGAATCCCTATCTGAGGGGCTGGGATTCTTAGCAGAAGTTGCTTTAATTCCTTTAGACCCTTGAGAAATAACCTCAGGGTCAGCAGTAGGATTTTTGAAAAAAATTTGAGAAAGTCAGGGACTCTATAGTACCTGTCAGTTTTCCTGGAAGCAGAAGGGAGGGAGTCAGGAGTCAAACTAGATTCCATGAAAACATCATCCACAACATTCAGGACAGGAGGAATGGCCAGAGGTCTGTGCTGTGGAAGATCTAAGAATTCCCTGAGTCTCTTTTTAGACTGAGGGTAGTCCTGACATTCCCATTGGAAATACTCCCTTAAAGTATGCAGGGTTTCCCCAAAGGAAAAGTCCTTGGGTGGAGAGGCTGAAGGAATGGATTCCTCTGCATCAGAATCCTCATAGGCAGAGAGGGGTTGCATGTCTTCATATTCAGATGCCTCAGAGTCATCGGACTCCTGTTCAGATAAAACTACTGGGGACAAATCTCTTTTTCTTTTTGAAGGGGTAGATTGGCTTCCCCTGATCAGTATTATAAGGTCTTTCATTTTTAAGCATTTGAGACTGAGGCAAGGAAGCAGGTGCCTGAGATTGGGTCATCCGTTTATTGGGTATGGTTCGTACCCTGGGCCTTAGAAACTCTGTAGTTTAGGAAAGAACGGTAGATGCGAAAGACGTCGATCTGTGTCGAGAATCAGTAGTGTGAAGTACTTCCTCAGAAGCAGGTGCCTGGCTCAGCAGCTCCTGACCCATCCAAGGTAGAGACATCCGCAGGATCCTTAGTCGATGAAGAGTCTCGCAGCATACCGGACTCCAAAAGGGTCTCGGTAGCAGACTGCAAATCCACAGAATTGGGCATCAGGGGCTGTGAAAGCACCTCACTGAGGACCAGAAAACTGACGACTAGCTTAACAGAAGCATCATTGGTAGGTTTGGACCTGTGCGGTCTGTCTCTGTCTTTATCCTTTTGTTTTTTCGGAAGACCTGCTGTTGGATGGCTTACCGAAGCCAAATTGGAATTTAAGGACTAAGAGCGAAAATATCTAGCTACAATAACAGCCCGACGACGTATAGTTCTGGCGTTGAACAAAACACAAAAGAAACAGTGGGGGACATCGTGGTCTGGGCCTAAGCAAGTGATGCAGTAAGAATGAAAGTCTCAGTGTGGTATTTGCTTTCCACAGGCGAGACAATTGTTAACTTTTTCTGACATCGGTTACAGCAAGAAAAAAGAATTCCCAGCAGAGTACTTAGCTTTAGAAGACTTCAACTTCAATTTGGAAAATGAAAACTCAGGTAGCGGCCAACCGGCACTCATGCAAACTGCTTCTGCTTCGGGCTCCTCAGCAAGAAAGACTGATGTAATGGCATCGGCTGCCGTATTTTATACTAACGACCTGATGTCAGTCCTGGAGCGATGGCAACCGGCGCAGAAATACTAAGCCTCTGGTATTCGGGCCGACTGAGGGCTACCCTGGCAGGGATAACCCAAATGTGATGACTGCAACAGTGAAACACGAAGAACATCCTATGAGACAAAACCAGGGATAGCTGAGAGGTTTGGACAGAAGGCAAAATGAAGTGCTCCTCTGTGGAATTATCACATTTAAAAGTGGTTAGGCACTTCACTATAATACACACACACACAAACCCAGTGTAATAAACAGCTGTCTACTATGGAATGATCACTTGAATGAATCATTTTCACAGATGCAAACATTTTCTAAATATTTTCTTTTCAGCACTAATTGCTTGTGGTGTAACATACAAACATACTGTACAGTAAGTCTGTCACTGAAGTGATTCACACAGACAGTTTTCTCCCTAAAATCCATTAGCAGACAATGATTTATTAGTTTTACATCTGTTTTATTGGGTCTATTTCATAAACTCGAAATACCACATAACCGACTTTTAAAAAAAACGAGACCATATCGCCGAAAGTTCAAAACACTGAAACTGCAAATACCAGACTTTCATACCTCTCAACCTCTTAAAATAAGAAATCTGGACAAAGTCATAAATAATGGGGGGACAAAGGTCCAAAAATAGGGAGACTTTTTAATTATTGCTCTTACAAACTTAAGAGAGCTGACAGAATAGCAGGTTTTACATTAGCATGTTTTTTCTAAAAGGCATGAAGTCAAACACAAATGTGTCATTATTTTCTGACTTCAACCCTCAATGATTTGCCAGTGATGTGACAGAAAACCATAACTGTATGAGAAACACACCAAAAACATGAGGCAAAAATCTGGACATTCTGCGAAAATCTGTATATTTGAGAGGTATGCAGACTTTCATTTGTTCGACCATATAAGATATCAACTCTATTCAATGCACAACTCTAAACACGTCCCTTAAAATACTACACTGTATCTTTAAAAATGCGTACTTGGTACCAAACACAATTTAACAGATGCCATGCAAGAAGCTCCAGCGATAACAAACTCATCCCAGAAAGTTATGATAATAATAATATACAGTAAAACATATCATGTATAAACAAATATAAACAGCAGAAAGTATACATTTTCAATTCACCTGCCCACTAATCAAAACCTAAAACCCACTGGATATTCATGTTGGTAACTATAGCACCCACATGAATATTCAGTAGGAATTCTTAAATTCAATAACTACTGAATTCCCAACAAAACGTTGATGCAGGGGGGGCTGTGCCCACTGCACCCCCCCCCAGAGCCCCTACAAATTAAGTACATCAACTCTGGGATCGCACTACAGTGTGGTAATGAGCGTATTTCCTGTTCCACTGACCTCAGACTGTCGGCATTCCAAATGTTCAGTGTTCTGAACATCAGTAATTTGAAGTTTCACTCATGTGAAACTTCTGTCTTCTGGTCTCGTTTTTGTAAAAGTCAGTTATTTCGCTCTACTGAAGTAGACCCATTTTATTACACTGTATGCTAAACACTATATACCTTACTAATAATCTTATCATTTTCCATCTTATTTTTTGTTAACGTTTTGTGAATATAGCTGCATTATTTAATTTAATTTATTTATTATTATTTTATTATTTATTATTTACATTTGTTAACTAGGCCGCGGTTAGCGTTGTCGCCTCACAGCAAGAGGTTCTCCCATTCAATTCTCGGCTGGAGCGCCTTCTGTGTGGAGTCTGCATGTCTCCCTGTGGTTGAATGACACCAAAGACATGCAGGTAAGTGAATGTGTGAATGGGTGTGCCTTCCTTGAAGGTTGGGCATCTGGCTGGCAACTCGGCACCGTAAAAATCCACTGCCAATTATGAGCGGACCGGAGTTCCACTGTGACGAACCCTAACCGAGAAAAGCCGAAAGACATTACTTTATTTACATTTGTTAAATGGGTAGTGCTGAATGAGCCAGTAGCCCATTTTCAGCAGAGACCTGGGGAGAAAAGTTCCAAAAACAGAAATTACAATTAGTTGTTGTTTGTCTTTTTGGCTTTTCCCGGTTAGGGGTCGCCACAGCAGAACTCCGGTCCGCTAATGATTGGCAGTAGATTTTTATGGTACAGAGTTGCCAGCCCAACATCCAACCTTCAGCGAAGGCATGCCCATTCATGCATGTCTTTTGGAGGCCACTCGACCACGGGGAGGACATGCAGACTCCACACAGAAGGCACTCCAGCTGAGAATTGAACAGGAGAACCTCTTGCTGTGAGGCAACAACACTACCGCTGTACCATCGAAAATACAATTAGTAAGATATAAATTGTGCAATAATAATCATATATCAACAAAAATAACAATTTTGATAGCAAACACAGAGTGTAGCTAGTACAGATACATTGATAACTAAATATTTTAAAAATCCTTTAGAGAACAAACAAATCGAAAAAAAACATACGTTAACAAAATTAACTAAGAAAAGAAATTTACATAGCTACATAGAGCATAGCATAATAGAGATAATTGATCTCTGAAGCACTTAAAAAATGTATCAGAGAGCAAACCAATCATTTCAACACACTGGAGAATAGCTTGAGCTGTTTAAAGGTGTTGAAGAGAGTTGTAAAGTACTAGGAGACAGGAATTATCCAGCAGAACTACAGGGACTGAGGCAGTTTTTTTTTTTTTTTTTTTTTTACATATTCTTTTATTTTGTTTTAAAAGAAGAATAGCTGGGAATGTTTTTATGTGCTGAGGAACAGCATTCCATGTCTTAGCTACTTAGAGAGAGTCACCATGATAGTTACTTATAGCAGTAGCCTGTCGGAAGACCTAAGGGACCTCCTGCTGACGTAGTTGGTCCAGGTTTGAAAGTGCAGGCAGTTACTGGGATTGTGAATGATTTTGTGGGTGAAGGTAAGTTGGTTTAATGTTAACAGGTTGGGAACTTCTAGTCAGTTAAGTTGTTGAAGAACAGAACAATGATGAGCTTTATGGGGATGATTGGTGGCAAACATTGCTATTTTGTTATAGCAGGATTCTAGGTTATTAAGGTCGGCCTTGTGTAAGTTGCTGAAAATGTGTGAGCAGTACAGAAGGGTAGACAGACACTGAGATCTAGCTGTGGCTAGTCTGGCTTGGTGTGTTTGGTTAAGGTTTGGCCCTATAGAGAGCACAGAGTTTGGCATGGACTTTTTTGATTGTTAGGGAAATATGTACATCAAATTTTAGCCTGTCATCTATTGTAACACCTACGAACTTGGTGTGATTTGTAGGCTCAATTTTGGTTCCACTGGTGGATTGAATAAAGAGAGGTAGAGAGCAGGGCTTGGACATTTTGTTTGTGAAAATCATTAACTTAGTCTTATTTGGGTTAAGAATGGTGATTAGACAGGTAAGTTTCAATTTCCCAAAGAGATTTTTGAATCTTATCTTGAAGTTCTTGGGGGGAAGGGGCAGAGCAGATAAGAGATCTATCGTCTGTGTACTATAGCAAGTTGAGTTGCTGAATTTAGGTTGTTAGTATATATGATAAAGAAAAGGGGTTCAAGTAAGAATACTTGGGGTACTCCAGTAATATTGGCAGTAGTGGCGAGAGATTGTTCTCCCATTTAGTAGCCTGTTGATGGTTTGATAGGTAGCTGTGAAACCATGTTAGGGATGATGAACTGAGACTGTAAGTAGCAAGCTGCCCAGAAAACCACAGTGAAAAACTTCTCTAAAGCAAATTTCACACGCCTCAAAACCGAGGCGGAATCCTTCAAAGCCCTCTGGCCTGTGGAAAATACGGCCCAGACCGCAGAATCCTTTATAAACGCATTCTATGAACATCTTCAGGAATGCATGGATCATGCAATCCCAAATAAAACCAAGACCCAATCCTCCAAAGGCAGACGTCCTGTCTGGTGGACACCAGCCATAAACAAACTATACAATAGAAGGAGGAAGCTACTACATGATAGAGCAAAATCCCAAAAAGGGAAGGCATCTCTGATCAGTATTAGCAAAAAACTACGGGCACTCATAAAATCGTCTAAGGCCAGCTTCGAGAGAAAAATTGCACAGGACATTAAGGATAATCACAAGGCTTTCTTTAGTTATGTTAGAAACCTGGGTGGGAATTCCCAGATATGCTCAGAATTAGTCCAAAATGACAAAAAATACACTGAGCCCACAGACATTGCCAACATCCTAGCTGACAGGTTCAGTGCAAACTTCTCCCCCCCCCCCAAAAGGGCAAATATCTATCCCAACAGAGTGCTGCCCCCCCTAACATCTCAGATGCTCAGGTAAGAGCCGCCCTCTCCAAAGCAAAAAACACAGCATCAATGGGACCAGATGGTGTCCCGGGCTGCGTCCTACATGAACTCTAAGAAGAGCTAAACCCAAACATAAAACTACTGTTCAATCTTAGCCTTACTACAGGATATGTACCCAGAGAGTGGCGTACAGCAACAGTGGTCCCTCTCCACAAAGGTGGTGCCTCAACGGATCCTGGAAACTATCGCCCCATAAGCCTGACTAGCTTGGTCTGCAAAGCTATGGAAAGGATCATCATGGACCTCATAAATAAAGATATTGGGGACCTACAGACACTGTATCCTACCCAGTTTGGCTTTGTTAAGGGCAGATCCTGCCTCTTAAACCTGGTCGATTTCTTTGAAACAGTCACCAAGGCCATTGACGAGGGAAGGTGGTCCACACAGCCTACCTGGACCTCGCAAAAGCCTTTGATACAATACCCCACTCGGGCATTATAGATAAGCTCACCAGCTTAAATATAAACCCCTATGTCACTAGATGGGTTGCAAACTGGCTCAAGGACAGAACCCACATGGTTAGAATTGCTGGAGCCATGTCAGACTCCAAACCAGTTACAAGTGGCGTCCCACAAGGCTCAGTCCTGGGACCTCTCTTGTTCGGTATATATTTCTCGGCGGTACAGGCCAACACGGAAGGACTGTGGCTGACCAAGTTCGCAGATGACTGCAAACTGGGCACCATAATCAACTCTCCAGCAGACACAAGCATCCTCCAAAAGGGCCTCATAGAAACAGACAACTGGTGCCAGAGCCATGGCCTCAAGCTAAACGCCAAAAAGTGTATAGTCATCCCCTTTGGCAAAAACAAAGTGCCCACAAATTACCACATAGGTGTTAATCCATTAAGTACAGAAGAAGTCATTAGGGACCTGGGGACCCAAGTTGATAGCAATCTCTCATTTGACAACCACGTGGCCAAAGTGGTTAGAAAAACATTTTATATAGCCCACCTAATCATGAAGGAATTCACATCTAGATCAGGGGAGGTCATCGTGCCTCTTTACTCATCCCTCATCAAGCCCATAATTGAGTACAATGCCCCTTTTGGGATGTACCTTACCAGACACCTGCAGCACCTGGAAAGACCCCAAAAGTACCTCACCAAGAGGATCAAAGGGCTCAAACAGATGCCATATGCTGCCCGGTTAAAGAAACTCCAGCTCTACTCAGTGGCATACCGCCTGCTCAGAGGCGATCTGTGCCTGACGTATAAAGCCATGTCCAACCCGGAATTAATGGACATGCTGCACCTCAGAAAATCCAAATCCCATCGAGCTCTGCTCGAGAGACTTAAACCTCAGCACTGAAATAAATAGGACATGCTGGAGGGACAGATTCATAACCCAGAGGCTCCCTTCACTCTGGAATAAAATCCCAGTCCAGGTTAGGCAGAGTCCCTCATTGACTCTCTTCAAGAGGAATCTTGATGAGTGGATGGGAGATCGTAGGTTTACCCCGGCTATCACTTCTGTGTCACTGTTAGACAGAGGCACAGTATACTAACCTCAAAAAAAGGCATAGCAAAATTCATTTAAAATGGGTGGCGAAAGCCAAACACACTCTGGCTAGGCTTATAAATGCCCTAGGGCAGATAGCCTAGTATGAACCTATGAACCTATGAGTAGTAGTTGGTGAGAAATGGTGTCAAATGCTTTTGACATATCCAGGAAAACTGCTAATACAAGTTGTGCATTGTTGTTAAAGTGATGATAATGTTGGTAAAGGATATTAAGGCTGTGTTAGTACTATGCTTAGGTGTACAGCCATGCTGGATGTTGGGTAGTAGGTTATCAGTGGTAAGGAGTTGTTGGTAAATACATTTCTCTAGGATTTTAGAGATCAGTGGGAGAATGGCAATGGAGCGGTAGTTAGAGAATTCGCTAGAGGGGCCTCCCTTGTGAAGGGGAATTATGTGAAAGATTTTCCAGAGGTGAGGCACATACTGTACGGAGATGAAACGATTGATTAGGATAGAGACAGGATAGGTGATGGGCTTCACAGACGAATCCAGTACCCCCCTAGAGGTCAAAGAACTTAGATGGCAAATCAGACTTGAAGCTGACTGCTTCCCTGGTCTCAATGGCAGCTTAAACATTAAATGCATACTTAAGTGGATAAGGTAACCACCTGAGTTACCTCCCCTTTCTTCATGTCATCATGACATCATGCTAACCTTATATTTAAACACAGGTTGGAATGCACTTACTGTAGATTTCTGAAGAAGTTCCATTGATTTGTAATAAATTAAGCGAACGAAAGCGCTCAAATCTTATTACTGGTGTCAGCGTGTTTCTGTGATTTCCCTGCTTGCCAACTATCTTCGTCGTCCAGTACCCCCAGAGGGTAGGACAATACAACAGGTATTTATAGGAATTCGTTGGGTAGCTGGTCAACAGCAAGGCAACAGGGTTTTAGTTTGCGTAGGAGAGTTTTTATGCAAGAAATTTGAAAAAGTTTAAAGGAGAAAGAGTTTGTGGTCCTAGTGGTAGGGGAGGGAAGTGTGAGTGGTAGATTTTGGTGGTTATCTAGGAGGGAGGTGATAGAGTTAATAAAGTGAGAACTGAACTGTGAGGCTAAGGATTCGGGGGTATTGGATGTGGAGGGAGTGGGGGGGTAGAGTTTTTTCCAGGGTTAAGGAGGTAGTTGATAGTTTGCCAGAACTTTTGTGGGTTGTGTAGGAACTTTTGTTGACAGGTTTGGAAGTAGTATTTTTTTTTAATCATTGTTGATTTTTTTTTTTTTAGTATTTATTTATTTACTTTTATTTATTGTTTGTTTGACTGACTGAGCTGAGTTCTGGTGACTTTGTAATAAAACTTGTTGCAGACTACAGAAAACATGGCAACACACTACAGAACTATTTCTCCTCCATCTAATACATCATTAGAAGGTGGGTCTGGATGACATGGAATCAGGAAGTAATTGGACAGCTGTTCAGCCTACAGTAAACAAACACCCATTTATTAAACTTAATAAATATAAATTCGGCTGATATAACTAAAGTAAAAATTACACATTTTAGAATAAAAGAAGCCCACTTTACAAGATGAGGGCATAATTATACCAAAAATAAATGGTAAAAAGCCTTTGCACTTGATCTTTAAGTGAACTTCCCAACTAGCAAACATAGCATCTATCATCAGAAGCTATGATGGGTTTGGTTATAGAAAGGGAGGACTCACAAAAACAAAATGGTGTACATTGTCCATCAATCCAGGACCATGCAACAAGGGGCTGTCCCCAGAAGAAGGTCTGTGAGCAACATGGAGGCTCTGCAGCCATGGACATTCAACACTGACTGTGATGTCCATATCCTCAGATGCACAAATGGCATTGTGAATAGTGTGGCAGTTATTAAACCCACAATTCCTACAGCCTAGACTTTAACTCTGTTGATTTATTAAGTCAACCAAGTCGATTGACCTCCTTATCCCTCTCCAAGGGCAAGAATGACCAGCACTGGAAAATGTATATGTATATGGAGGTTGTTCCTTGAACAGAGTCAGAGAGGACTTCTCCTAACTTATGGCATCCCACAGACTGCAGACAAGAGACTGCCCATTGCAGAAAGGGACTGCAGACGAAGATGAGCTCACTGCAGGAATACGCTATAGGGAGCTACCAAAAATGGAAGTTATGTACTTACCATAATGCTGGATCCTTTTCATTCAAGTCTGTCTGATTTGACAGCTAGGTACATAGCCTCCACTCAGATCCGATCCAGCTATTAGCTGGAGTTCTCCAGAGCGATAAGCTTCTACAGCCTTTCCCATAACTCCCTGTATGTTTTGTCCCTTCAGATTGTGTTTGCTATGAACAAAGAACACAGTAAAACTGTGCTAAGGAGAACAACAGGATCACGACAATTTGGAATGGGGATGGAGAGAGGGATGCTGTATTGAATGGCCATGGATGACAAGGGTCCAGCATTACAGTAAGCACATAACTAATGCATTTTATTGCAACAGTCTGTCTGAATCCTAAGCTATGTGAGATCTTGAGTGGAATCATGGCAGGATGTCTCTGATAAATGAAGCTCCAAAGTAAGCTCTAAATCTCAAAATGATGTCTAGCTTGTAATGTAAATTACGAAGAACTCTCTAAGGGTAAGGTACCTGCTGAGCCCAGAAAAAGTCAAAACATCAGATATGAAGGTGCAGGTACTCCACAACAATCGAAGCCAACCAGTCTCACATGTAGTAAAATAAACTCCTTTATTTGTTTAAAACAGTAAGCGCTTTCACGTCTACAAAGGACGCTTCATCAGACTTAGATAAAAACAGTTCATTTAGAGTATTTAAATACACAGCACTTAACTTTGTCAACCAATGAAAAAACATTCATTACCATAATTAATTATGTTGTGGAGTACCTGCACCTTCATATCTGATAGCTTGTAATGTAGACTGTGTGGCTGCAGCACAAATGTCATCAATGGAGGAGTTCCTGAAGAAGGCCATGAAAGTAGTCACAAATCTAGTAGAGTGGGCTTTAGGTTTAGATAATAGAACTTTGTTACTTTAATACACAAAGGCGATACAGACTACCAACCGCCTGGACAAAATTTGTCTAGAGACTTTAGAGCATCGTTTGGTGGGAGCAAATGGGACAAACAACTGACAGTCTTTTCTGAAGGTGGAATCTGAACTGCCCATGAACATCAATATGTGCAGGTTAGTGGACTGGTTGACAATGTTTTCAGAAGACACTATAGGGATGAAGAATTGTTTATTTCTCAGGGTTACTCTACTTTTATGAAAGATCAAATAAATGAGCTTACAGGCAGGGCAAGCAGTTCTAATTTTTTTTTGATGAAGTAATTGCCACCACAAAGTGTTTTTCAAGATAAAAATGTAGTCTACAGAAGAAGATGGTTCAAATGCTGGCTTAGTCAGAACATCTAGGACTAAGTTCAAATCCCAAGGTGGTGTTGAATCTTTAATAGGGGGATGAAGAAGGAATACTCCCTTAAGGGAGGCCTTGCACAGTGTATGAGAAATCAGTGTGCTGTTCTGGTACCCACGGTGAAAAGTGGAGATGGCAACTAGCTGTACCTTGATGGTAGAGTAGCTGGAGCCTGCTTCAGACAAGGTAGATAGAAATTACAGATCATCCACAATAAATAACTGCATATGGATCAAATTCTTGACTGACAGCCCAGAGAAGTATTTTCATTTACTCTTGTAAATCTTTGGGGTGGGCTGTTTTTGAAAGGCAGACAAAATATGGATTTACATCCACTGAAAGAGAGAAATGCCTGGCCATTAGGGGAACTAGAGAAACCATATGGTTAGCTTAATGTTTTGAAAGTCTCGGTGAGGCTGACTGGATGGGTGTGAAAGAAGATCAAGAGTTGGCTCTAGAAGCCATAGGGCTTTATCACATGAAGCTTAAGCAGGGAAACCATTTGTCTGGTCAGTATGGAGCAACCAGGATTATCTGCAAACTGCAAGTTGAGGTCTTCTGTAGGAACTTGGTTGTTAAAGGGAGAGGGGGAAAGGGGTAGATAAGTTTGAGGGGCCACTGGCAGATTAGAGTATCTCTGGGTGAGTGTCCCCGTGGGGGAACTAGAGCAAAATAGCTGCTGTAGTTGGTACTGGAGAAAAATGCAAACAAACTGCAGCAAGCCTAGCCTCAGTGACTGAAAATTTGTTGAGTTACCAAAAGGTTAAAGGACCACTTATGAGGTTTCAGGATGAATCTGCTGATCCTGTATACTACTCTCATATAGAAATTTGGAAACATTACAACATAAACTATGTTATAAGGATTTTAGAAATGAGAGAGTTGTATACCAGCATAAAAATGCAACATTGAAATGTTGCAATTGTACTTGTATAGATATTTATGATTTAACAAATGAATTTGAACATCCTATTACTAAAGAGAAATATGATTTTAAGTGCTCGCTAACTGTAATACATCACAAATAGTATATCTGGCAACGTGCACACTTTGCACATCATTTTATGTTGGAAAGACAACTAGGAAGTTAAGAGAATGTATTATAGAGCACAAGTCTGAGATTAGAAGGAAAATAACAACTAATGCTCTATATAAGCATATTATGGATAATAATACACACTCTTTCAAATTTAGGGGTATATGTGCAATAACTATAGATATCAGAGGAGGAGATATGAATAATGCCCTAGAATTAAAAGAATATGAATGGATTATTAGACTGCAGGCAGATATAACACCAGGTTTGAATAATACAGTTAGTATAAAGCCTGTATTGATTAAAAGAGAGAGAGAAAATATTTCAGAATGCACTCTATATATTAGTTTCTTCTAGTTAAATGATCCTGTATAGTAGCCAGCTGGATTTTCATGGAATATACATTAGTACTAGAAGCCGACCTGAATCAAAAGCGCACTGTCATACTCTCATGGCCACTCCGCAAAGGAGATAATACTTGTTCCCTTCCTGTTTGCTGATATAACAGGTTACTGACATGTAGTCCATATGCATGGCTATCACTCCCAAAGGCAAGAGGTCCTGAAATTCCCACAACACTAGGAGGACCATTCTCATCTCTCATCTCCTGGAGATGAGAACACTAGGAAGACTGGTCTCATCTCTACAGTATTACTGTGAAGACTGGCATATGAATGAATCTAAAGTCCTTGGAACATTCTCTCCTTGAAATACCCCCTACTCCAGACGAGAGACATCTGCGGCAGTGTATTACTGTTGGGGTAGGTAGAAAGTACAGTTGTGTACACTTACCATAAATATAGATGTTTGAGTGTATTCACTGTTGCAGTCATCACCTGTGGGTTATCCCTGTTGTGGTAGCCCTCTGCTGGCCTGAATACCAGAGTCAATGTTTCTGTGCACCGGCTGCTGTCGCCTGTAGTCTGACGTCAGGTCATCAGTACTATAGAGCAAGGAAGCCAACGTCATTACATCAGTTTTTCTTGCCCTAACCCATCAGAAGCACAAGGGAAAAGACAGAAGTGATCCTGATGGCTAAGAGCCACCTTGGGAAGCTTGTGTCCCCCTAGGGGAAGATGTTAAACGGGGGATGAAGGGAGGGAAACCAAGGCTGCAACAGTGAATACGCTCGAACATCTACATTTATGGTAACTGTACACAACTGTACTATGCTCTTCATGTTTCACTGTTGCAGTCATCACCTGTGGGAGGATTCCCAAAGCTGAGGTAAAAGGTGGAAGGATAGGTAGAGTCCTAGGTATGGGTCAGAAGGCCCTGCAGAATTGCAGAGGCAAACCTTGCCCTAGATTTAGAAAAGAGAGGTAGGTGGTAATGCTTTGTAAAGGTATGGACAGAGGTCCAGCTGGCCACTTCCAAGATGTCTCTGGTAGGTAGTCCTCTGAGAAAGGCAGTGGAAGTGGAGGTTGCCCTAGTGGAGTGGGTAAGGATAGACTTAGGGATAGGTTTCATATGTAGTCTGTAGCAAAAATGGATACAGTCTGAAATCCATTTGGAAATGGTTTGTTTGGAGATGGGCTTCCCCTCTGCCCCTGGGGCAAAACTTACAAGAAGCTGGTCAGTTTTTCTGAAAGGCTTAGTACGGTCCAGATAGTATCTGAGTTATCCATGTATGTCTAGTGAGTGAATAATTATTTCCCCCTTGTTTTGAAGGTTGGGAAAGTAGGTGGAAAGGTGCATGGCCTGGTTAAGGGTCACATCAGATACCACCTTGGGCATAAAGGAGGGATTAATCCTCAGGGAGACTCTGTCTGCATGGAAAATTATGACGGGCTCGACAGCCATGACAGCTTGAAGTTCTGAGACCCTTCTGGCTGAGGTGATGGCTAGTAGGAAGGCAGTCTTCCAGGAGAGTTATTTCAATTCTGTGAAGCGGCAGGTTTAAAAGGAGGTAAGGTTAGTTTCTCTAACACATAATTCAGGTCCCAGGGTGAAGTAGAAGGTCTTCTGGGGGGCCTGATATTAGAAGCCCTTCTCAGGAATTGCTTAATCAAAGGATGAGAGAAGAGGGTTGGGTCTGAATCATAATGGGCAGAGATGGCCGAGGCATGGATTTTAATAGCGGAGAAGGAGAGGCCACTATTGAGCAACTCCGCTAAGTAATCCAGGATGAGAGGAATGGAAGGTTGGGAGGTACTGCCCCTTTTGATTGTTTCCAGCAGCAGAATCTTTTCCATTTTCCTACATAAGATTTTCTTGTGCTGGGCCTTCTGGCCTCTGTGATGATGATGTCCAGGACCTGTTTGCTTAACAGGGACTTCTTGTTATTTTTTTAGTGTATAAGCCATGCTGAAAGTTTGAGAGTCTGTAGGTCTGGGTGCAGTACCTTCCCACTCTCCTGGGTCAAGAGGTCTGACCTTAGGGGAAGCAGCTTCGAGGGATATAAAGTCAGACTGCATAGTAAGGGGTGTCAATGCTGTCTGGGCCAATCTGGAGCAATGAGGATGGCCTTTGGTCTCTCCTCTCTTATTTTGATCAGAACCTTGGGAAATAAGGGGCAGAGGAGGGTATGCATACATGAAGAGGAAGGTCAAGGCATCCACCTTCCATGCTAGGAGGTGATAATCCCTGGTACAAAATTTGTGCAGCTCTTGGTTGTGGTGTGAGGTAAAGAGGTCCACTCCTGGGTGATTTGCAGCAAGATCTCTCTGTGGAGCTGCCATTCATGGGGGTCCAGTAAGTTTCTGCTTAGGTGGTCTGCCAGTGTGTTGTTGATCCCTGGTAAGTATTGGGCAATTAGGTGTAGCCCCATGGAGGTGGCTGTAAGCCAGAGACTCGTGGATAACCTGCACAGGGGGTAAGATTGGGTGCCTCCCTGCTTGTTGATGTACCACATTACTGTGGTGTTGTCTGTTTTTATAAGGGGGACCCCTGGCCTGAGATGGGGTTGGAAGAAAGTCAGAGCGTTTTGCACTACCATCATTTCTTTCTGGTTGATGTGCAAGTGAAGTTGGTGGGCATTCCAAAGGTATTGAGTACACCTGCCTGCTAGGTGAGTGCCCTAAGCTATGTCTGAGGCGTTGGTGGTGATGGTCTAGCCGGAAGGGTGGAGGATGAAGGGAAGACTCTTGCTCATGGCACAGGCTTCTGCCCATCACAGAAATGTGTCCCTTATGCAAGGGATTAGTGGGAGAGTAGTCTCTAGGGACTGAGAGTTCTGACACCAAAGCTTCTTTAAGTACCACTAAAGTTTTCTCATGTGAAGCCTGGCGAGAGGGATGAGAAGGATGCAAGATGCCATGTATCCCAAGGGTTGCAGGAGCATCCTTGCAGTGATGTGACTTCTGGAAGTCAGTTGGGTGAAGTAGAGAGGCAGGAAGCTCTGCTTTTCTGAGGACAGGAAGGCCATTAGTGTTGCTGTTTCTAGCACAGCTCCCAGGAAAACAATTTTCCTGGTGGGAGTTTGCTTTGATTTTTTCTTATAGATGGTGAACCTTAGGGAAGTTAGGAGTTTTTTAACAAAGAGAATGCCCTGGAGCAACTTTTCTTTGCTGTTCGGCTGAATGAGGCAGTTGTCCAGGTAAGGTGAAATATGTATACTTCTTTGTCTGCAGAATGCTATAGCCAGAGCAAAGCATTTGGTGAATACTCTGGGAGCAGTAGATAAGCCAAAGGGCAGTGCAAAGAACTGAAAGTGCTGATTGCCTGCTCTGCAGTGCAGGAATTTTCTGCACGATTCACTGATGGGGATGTGGAAGTAGGCATTGTTTAAGTCTAGTGTCACCAGCCAGGCATTCTGTGTGAGCATAGGCAGGAGCTGCTGCAAGATTAGCATTTTGAATCTGTGGATCACCAAGGTGGTGTTCAGTTTGGATAGGGGTGCCAAGTGCCCTCTTTTCTGGGAACAAGGGATATTAGTGTTTTCACCTGTTTTAATGCTTCTGCCCACTGGTTTGGGGGGAGGTCTTGGTACACTCTTGGAATAAGGAGTTCGCTGAAGGAAAATCTATATCCCTGAGAAATTATTTTTTTAATACCCATTGGTCCTTGGTAATAGAGATCCAATTGTCCTTGAAGAGGGTGAGCCTTCCTCCTAGTTGTAGATGAGTGAAAGGAGGGCAGAGGGGGGAAGGAGAGTCATTGTGAGTGCTTGCCATAGAAGCTTGGTTTAGAACTCCCTGCCTTAGAGGTGGAAGTGGTCCATTGTTTGCTTCTTTCCTGGCCCTGGGACAGGGGCCTGGATGTCCTTGTCCTCGCAGAGCTTACCTTAGCCCTGTCTGCTGGGTGCAGGAAAGGCCCAGTGTTTAGAGGGGAAGTTCCTACTGAATCTGGGCGGTTGAACTTTTAAGAAATCTTTTACTGTTTGCATAGATTTTGCATCTTTTTAAGCACCTCTTCTGCTTTTTCCCCAAACAGGCGATCCTTATCTAGGAGTCCATCAATAAGTTTAAACTTGACATGATCAGGGAGAGGTTGTTCCTTCAGCCATGCATGTCTTCTAATAAGAAAAACATGATTGCAGACTGAATGCAGGAGAAATATAAAATTTAATTGAGCGCTTTCGTCAGTATTACATTGACTTCTTCAGAATAACCAAGTCAAGCACAATCACATCTTAAATACTCAAAATTAATTAGTGTAATTAAACACTTAATGATGACATCACCAATTTAAAATTCAGAGGTTAAAAACACAGACCCCCTAAAAATACCATGTGCAAGAACTTTCTAGTTATAACAAGATAAATGCATGATAACCACATAATATTAAATGTGCATGAGTGTCAGTTAGTGGCAGTTAGTATTTAGGTTGTCTGACGCTCATGCACATTTAATATTATGTAGCTATCATGCATTTATCTTGTTATAACTAGAAAGTTCTTGCACATGGTATTTTTAGGGAGTCTGTCTTTCTAAACTGTGAATTTTAACTTAAATTTGTGATGTCATCATTAAGTGTTTAATTACACTAATTAATTTTGAGTATTTAAGATGTGATTGCGCTTGATTTGGTTATTCTGAAGACGTCAATGTAATACTGACAAAAGCCCTCAATTAAATTTTATATTTCTCCTGCATCCAGTCTGCAATCGTGTTTTTCTTCTTTAGTTGTCTTTTATTGGATTGTATGTCTTCTAATAACAGATCCTGTCACTGCTGGCCTGCTATAGGCTTCTAGGGTGCCATATCAACATTGTAATGAGTGCCTGGCCACTTGACAAGTAGAGTGTAGTAATTCTGCCAGCTTTTTGAGTTGGCACAGTCAGGAGAGGTAGCAATCTTCTATTTTAATTGTTCCAAAGTGTGTTGTTGATATTTTAACATATGGAACTGACAACTGAGTGCTCTGATAGCTAAAGTTGGAGAGGTGTATACTTTCTTACCCCATCTGTCCAGAGCTCTGGAGTCTTTGTCAGAAAGAAGAGGATTCTTGGCAGAACTAGTCTTATCTCCTTTGGGTCCCTGTGTAATGACCTCAGGGTCTGCAGCAGGGCTCCTGTACAGGTATTTGTGAGAATCCAGTACTTCTGTAGTACCTGTCTGGTTTAGCTGGAGCAGGAGGCAGGGCATCAGGGGCTAAGCTGGATTCATGGAAAACATCATCCACTACTTTCAGAATAGGTGGGATGGCCAGGGGTCTCTGCTGGGGCAGGTCCAGAAGCTCTCTATGTTGTTTCTTTGACTGTGGGTAGTCCTGAGATTCCCACTGAAAATATTCCCTGAGGGAGTGAAGGGTTTCCCCAAAGGAGAGGTCCTCTGGAGGGGAGGCAGAGGGGATGGATTCCTCTGCATTTGAATCCTCAAACAGTTAAAGGATGCTGTTCCTCTTCAAAAGCAGAATAATCAGATTCCTCAGACTCTTGGTCTGTCATAAATTCTGGAGAAGGATGCCTTTTCCTTTTTGGAGTGGGGGCCTGAGTACCTCGGATAAGGGAGATGAGATCCTCTGCCATTTTAAACATTTGAGCTTGGGGTGGGGGAGCAGTAGCAAGATGGTGGCTAGAAGCAGATTTCCTAGGATTGGCCTGGCTTCTAGGCCTGACAGAATCCATCGGTCACTGACAAACAGTAGTCAGAAGAGAAGATGTTGTTTTTTGTCTAGAATCGGTAGTGCAAATGGCCTCCTCGGAAGCCGGTTCCTGCATCGCTCCAGGCCCAACCGAGACAGACACAGCCAAAGGCTCGGAAGACTTAAGTGGATTTCTGTGGCATACCAGACTCCGAAAGGATCTGGGCAGAGGCCTGCACAGAATGTGAGTCGGGCATTAGGGGCTGCAAAAGTACCTCACTGAATCCTGGAGAACTGATGACTTGCTTAGCAGTAGCGTAGTCGGAAGGCTTAGCCTTGTATGGCCTGTCTTGATCTTTACATTTTTTCGGAATGTCGACAGATTGTTGGCTGATGGATGCCATATCGGAATTCGAAGACAGAATACGAAAATAATTGTCTACAAAAAGAGCTCTACGGTGAATGGTTCTCACATTAAAGAGGGCACAGAACCGGCAACGAGGGATGTCATGGTCTGGGCCTAAGCAAATGATGCAGTAAGAATGAAAGTCTTGGTGTTGGATCTGCTTTCCACAGATGAGACTATTGTTAACTTTTTTGGGCATCAGTTAGAGCAAGAAAAAAGGGTCTCCAACGGGGTACTTAGCTTTAGATGTTTTCTGCTGAAACTCGACTTCTGGTAGTGACCGACTGGCACTCATGTGAACTGCTTCTGCTACAGGCTCCACGGCAAGAAAGACTGATGTAATGACGTTGGCTGCCTTGCTTTATAGTATTGATGACCTGATGTCAGACACCAGGGGACAGCAGCCGGCACACAAAGACACTGACTCTGGTATTTGGGCCGGCCGAGTGCTACCACAGCAGGGATAACCCACAGGTGATGACTGCAACAGTGAAACATGAAGAACATCAAATGTTTTTTTCCTACCTGGAGAAATGGAGTTATGGGCCACTACGCTAAGAGATTCCTTCAAGGCTCGGTCAGATGCACAGTGGCAGCAGGGGTAAGTCTATAAACTAACACCATTTAGAGGATAACATTCACTGAAGAAATCATGTGGAACATGTTGTAATGAACCACAGAAGTTGAGGCACCATGAGGTCCAGAACCCTCAAGGCCAACATTGCTGGTGGTTTGTGATAATGGCAGAGGGTTCACATTCAGAGTAAAAGAAATGATTGCCCTCTTGGTGTGAGAGAGACTCAAGACAAGGTTATGTCCAAATAGCACCCAGTAAAGGTTAAGTTGTTGAAAGGGCTGAAGCTGAGATTTTTTCATAACTTACAGAGATATACCTTAAGATAGACAGAGTTGTAAAAAGTAGTCTTTGGCTGTTATTAAGGAAACTTTGGTTGTTGCAATGAGGAAACAATAATTTTAAGTATGGAAACACTCAGATCCCTTTTAGTCACAGATATACTGCAACCACAGCCATGCACTTCATGAACACACAGGAAGCTGTGATGAGACCAAAGGACAGAGCTCTGAACTGGAAATGACTGGCTCTTATTTGAAAGTCAGAAATTCTCTGGACTCCTTTACAATCTTTACGTAAAGGTGGGTGTCCTGAAAGTGTATAAAACAGATCCAGTCATTTGCCTTGAGACAGGGCAAAATCACTCACACTGTGACCATTCTGAATGGGATTTTCTTTAAGAATAGGTTTAGCTTGCTGGGATCTTCTCTGGAACTAAAAAAAAAAGTATCTTAAATAGACGCTTGACCCTCTCTGGTCTACTAGGGCATCCTGGATGGCATTTTTCTGAAGGGATAAAGAAACTTCCTGCACAGCCATTCAGATATGGCATAGTAGAACATTTGGCAATGACAAAATTTGACATATTTGCTCCTGGGAAAGTAGTATAATATAGCTTCTATATATAACTGCTCATACCCAGTTGTCTCACGTGCTGGCCATCTATCCAGTCAGATGTTGACACAAACTTCCCCGACTGCCTCTGAAGAAGAACAGTCAGGCAAGACCTTCAAGGGTGCTGATTTGGCTTGACTGACAAAGGTTCACTGTGCCCCTGGTTTTGCAGACCTCTTCTACCTCGTTGTCTATATCTGTTAAAGGGGTTGCCACTGCCATGTCCTGCCCTATCTGAGAAAGAGTTGTATGGTTTGATGCTTGGATTTCTGAAACCACAGGGATCTGGAACCCTTCTGATTCCTCTTAAATGATCTCTGAAGTTTCTGAAACTTGACTCCCATGGAAGACAGCATCTTCCCGTCTTGCTTAATCTGTTAAGTTGTTAAATGACAACTTGAAGTTTTCGGTGAAGTCACACAGATATACTACATGTGCTGGTTGAAGTTGATGAGGTCCAAAATGGAATGGAATGGAAATTAGCCAAATTTTTTTGAACAATACATCTCTGCCTGTTCACGCACACACACACACACACACACACACACACACACACACACACACACACACACACGACAGCCCTTAACTCAACCCAGAGACCTTGGTCTGAGTCCATTCCTCTTGTATCTCTTATGTAGATCCACTTAACCAAATGCATTATCTTCCTGGGGGGGGGGGACTTTACTACACCTCGTTAGAGGGGAATAACAGAAATGTTATGGGGAATGGATTTTTTTTTTTCAATCTGCACAAAATGAACAGGGGCCAGCCATTGTCTCCAAATAAGGGAATGTTCCAGCACTAGGAAGTCACTCTCCCCAGTCCCAACAAAGCAGACTGACTGTTGGCTGCCCTGCCTTCACTCCAGTGACAGATAGCACAGTTTTGTACCTACCATAAATGTAAATGTTCGAGTGTTCACCCTGCTGCAGTCATCACACTTGGGTTATCCTGCCGTCAGGCGGTCCCCACATTCGGCCCGAATTCCAAAGTCTTGGTCTGGCCTCGGTTGCTGTTGCTTCTTCCCTGATGTCAGTGCGTTAGGGGTATATAAGAGGCATCCAACACCATTTTCTTCAGTTTTTCTTGCCCCAGATGTCAGGTGCCCCCAAAAGGTAGGCAAAATATATATATATATATATATATATATATATATATATATATATAGATATATACATATGGTTATATAAAAATAAAACAAAACCCTTAGGTACAAGCAAATACACCACAGAGGTAGTATAGGATAAAGTGGTAGAGATACATTCAGCTAGTTCAGAGGGGATGGAGGGAGGGTAACCTGGACTGCAGCAGGGTGAACACTCGAACATCTACATTTATGGTAGGTACAAAACTGTACTATGTTCATCGTGTTACCCTGCTGCAGTCATCACACTTGGGTTGAATCCCAAAGCTAAGGAGGGGAGGTGGAGTCAAACAGGGTTAGAAGAAGCTAGTAGGCCCTGCAAAACTGCAGTGGCAAAACCAGCTCTAGTCTTAGAGTAAAGAGGTAAGTGATAGTGTTTGGTGAAGGTGTGCACTGAACTCCAAGTAGCAGCTTCCAGAATATCCTTGGTTGGCACTCCCCTGAGAAAGGCTGCTGATGTAGCTGTAGCCCTGGTGGAGTGGGGCCTAATGTTAGCAGGTACTGGTTTCCCATGATGTGTGTAGCAGAAACGTATGCAATGTCCTATCCATTTAGAAATGGTCTGTTTTGAGATAGCTTTTCCTTGTGATCCTGTAGCATAGGCTACAAAGAGCTGGTCAGTTTTTCTGAAAGCCTTAGTATTATCCAAGTAGCAACGTAATTGCCTGTGAATGTCCAAAGAGTGCAGGAGTCTTTCTCCTTTGTTCTGGGGATTTGGGAAGAAGGTGGGCAAGTGAATGGTTTGGTTTACGGCCACACTGGATACCACCTTTGGCATAAAGGAAGGGTTTGTTCGTAGAGAGACTCTGTCTTGATGAAAAATGAGGAAAGGCTCCACTGCCATTAGTGCCTGTAGCTCTGAGACTCTTCTAGCTGAGGTTATTGCTAGTAGTAGGGCAGTTTTCCTTGAAAGAAATTTTAAATCAGTTGAAAAAGCTGGTTCAAAGGGCAGCAGTGTAAGCTTTTCCAGAACAAAGTTGAGATCCCAAGTAGGTGTTGGAGCTCTCCTTGGTGGTTTTAAGTTCTTAGCCCCTCGGAGGAACTGTCTTAGGAGTGGGTGTGAGAATAAAGGAGGATCCGTGCTGTAATGAGCTGAAATAGCTGATGTGTGGATCTTAATAGATGACAAGGAAAGTCCTTTGTGTAACATCTCAGTTAAATATTGTAGAATCTGAGGAATGTTTGGCTCCAGGGGATTTAGGCCTTTAGCCTGGTTCCAGGAGCAAAATCTTTTCCATTTGTCTGAATAGGTTTTCCTGGTGCTGGGCCTCCTGGCCTCCAGAATGACATCCATAACAGCTTTGGGTAAAGGTGTTGGCTGGTTGTTTAGGTAATTTGCCATGCAGCCATGTTTAAAGTCTTGAGCTGGCTGTGTAGAATCAGACTGTCTCGCTGGGTGAGCAGGTGAGGAATTTGTGGCAAAATCCATGGTGGGCCCTGGGCCATGTTCCTTAAAATTGGGTACCAATGTTGGCGTGGACAGTCTGGTGCAACGAGAATCATTTGTGGCCTCTCTAATCTGACTTTCAGCAGTACCTTTGCTAGAAGAGGCAGTGGAGGGAAGGCATACACTGTTAATGTTTTCCAACTGAATGAGAGAGCGTCCACTTTCCAAGCTAGTGGATGGAAGGTCCTTGTGCAAAATTTTGAAGTTGGTGGTTGTGGGGGCTTGCAAACAGATCTATGTCTGAGCGTCCACATTTTTGAGCTATCATTGCAAATACTTGTGGATCTAGTTTCCATTTGTGTGGATCCATGATGTTTTTGCTTAGGTCGTCTGTCAATGTGTTTTTCTTTCCTGGCAGGAATTGTGCTTGTAATTGAACCTGGTAAGACAATGCAGTGTTCCACAAGGTCATTGCTTGCCTGCATAGAGGGTAGGAATGTGTGCCCCCTTGCTTGTTTATGTACCACATAACTGTGGTGTTGTCTGTCATTAGTAGTAGTTGTCCTGGGTGTAGAAGGTCCTTGAAAGCTGTTAGGGCATTCCGCACTGCTAGCATTTCTTTTTGATTGATATGCAGGTGTCTCTGATCTGTAGTCCATTTGCCCTGAATGCACTGTCCTGCCATGTGTGCTCCCCAGGCATAGTCCGATGCATCTGTTGTCATAGTTTGCCTGGCTGTGGGTAAGGTGAAAGGCTGACCCTTGTTGAGGTGACATGCCTGTGCCCACCATAGAAACTCCTGCTGAAGGCAGGGAATGAGTGGAATCATTGTTTCCAAGCTGTGGCTGTGCTGAGTCCATACACTTTCAGGTACCATTGTAATTTCCTCATATGCAGTTTTGCAAATGGTATTAGTAGTATGCAAGATGCCATGAATCCCAAGGCCTGCAGAATTTTTCTTGCAGGGAGTTGGGTCTTTGTTGCCATTATTTTGAAATATTGAAACAGCTGTTGTTGTTTGTCTGGCGTGAGATAAGCCATCTGGGCCGTTGTATTCAAGCTGGCACCCAGGAATGTTATGTTTTGTGAGGGCACTAGTTTTGATTTCTTTTCATTTACTGTGTACCCTACGCAACTTAGAAGGTGTTTGACAAATGCCAGATGCTGTAAAAGAATGTCCTTGCTTTCTGCTTGAATAAGACAGTCGTCCAGGTATGGGTATATTTGAATTCCTCTTTGACTGCAGTATGCAATTACTGGTGCCAGGCATTTTGTGAAGACCCTGGGCGCAGTAGATAAGCCAAAGGGCAGGGCAGAGAATTGATAATGCGTTGAACCTGCAATGAAGCGGAGGTATCTTCTGCAATTTTGTCTGATAGGGACATGCAGGTATGCCTCCTTGAGGTCCAAAGTGACTAGCCAAGCATTCTTGCCCAGCATGGGAAGAAGCTGCTGTAGTGTTAGCATCTTGAATTTTGGTACTTGCAGATAGATGTTCAGAATTGAAAGATCCAGAATGGGTCTCCATGCTTTATCCTTTCTTGGAACTAGGAAGAGTCTTGAGTAAAATCCTTGTCCCTGCTTCTGTGTAGGTACCTGTTGAATGGCTCTCATGTTCATGAGAGCTGTAATTTGTTTTTGTGCCTCTGCCCATGGATTTGGTGGCAGGTTTGGCATTCCTTTGATCCTTGGTAAGGTATGAAAGTGTCTGTATCCTTGAGAGACAATGTTTAGAACCCATTTGTCTTTTGTGATGATGTGCCAGTTGTCTGTAAAAAAAAAATGCTAGTTTTCCTCCCAAGGGTGTTGCCAGGAGAGATTTGCTTGGTAGTTTGAGGATAGAGTCATTGTGTCTGCCTTCTGCTAGCTTGGGGCCTGTCTTCTCCTCCTTTCTGGGTAGCAGAACCCCATTGGCAAGGTTTGTAAGGGCCCTGTGACTGACCTCTGCTCCTTGGGCGTCTGTATTTGCCCCTCTGTGATCTATCTGAAGCTGGAAAGGACCAATTTTTTGTCGGCCAATTTCTGCTGAAGCGAGGGGGTCGTACCTGCAAGAAATCCTTGACCGTTTGCATAGATTTAGCCTTATCCTCCATTTTCTTTAAAACCTCTTCTGCTTTGACACCAAATAATACATCCTGGTGTAAAGGTGCATCTAATAATTTTGCTTTAACATGGTCAGGGAGAGTTTGCTCTTTTAACCAAGCATGTCTACGAATGACTGAGCCAGTAACAGCTGCTCTACAGGAAGCTTCCAGTGAATCAAATCTGCATTGTAAAGTATGCTTGCCCACCTGTTCAGCTGCATGCAACAGATCCTGCATTTCCTTGAATTCAGGCTGTTCTGAGTGTGTGCTCATTTTTTGTTTTAACTGAGACATCAGGAATTGTTGATATTTCAACATGTGAAACTGGCAATTTAATGCTCTCATAGCCAGAGTTGCAGAGGTGTATATTTTCTTTCCCCATCTATCTAGGGCTCTAGAATCTCTTTCAGAGGACACAGGATTTTTAGCCATAGAAGCCTTTGCTCCCTTAGGACCCTGGGATATGGTTTCTGGGTCAGCTACAGGGCTCTTATAGAGGAATTTGTGTGAGTCAGGTACTCTGTAGTATCTGTCTGGTTTGGCTGGAGCAGGAGGTGGAGAGTCTGGATTTAAACTAGACTCCAAGAAAACATCATCCACAATATGTAAAACAGGAGGGATAGCAAGAGGTCTGTGCTGGGGTAATAAAAGGAACTCTCGGAGCCTTTTCTTAGAATCAGAGTAATCCTGGCCTTCCCAGTGGAAATGTTCCCTCAAGGTATGTAATGTTTCCCCAAAGGAGTAGTCTTCAGGGGGAGATGCTGAGGGAATAGAGTCTTCAGCATCAGAATCCTCATAAGGTGTAAAAGTGTAATCCTGTTCCTCAGAAGAATCTGAGGAGAGAGAAACCTGGTCAGAGGATGCATAATCCTCCTCTTGTCTTGGTCTTTTATCAGGAGGGGGATGGGAACCCCTGATAAGGGAAATTAAATCTTCAGTCATCTTAAGCATCTGTTTCTTAGGCATGGGGCCTTGACCTGTAGACTGATGAACAGTTTTCTTAGGTTTTAAAGGAGTTTTAAGCTTAGCATAAGATTTAATGGTGAGTGTAGTCGGTCTGAAGACACCTTCTGCAACCGAAGGTGTTTCCTCTGCACCGCTGTCTAAATCTGTTCCGGTGTCGGTAGATGGCTGCATCGGCCTAACAGACTCCGCTTGGGAGTCGGCAGCTGTCTGGGGTTCCAGCTCTGCGGTCGTCAGGGGCTGCGTAGGCGCCTCACTGAAAACCGGAGAACCAGTGACAGGCCCAGCTGAGGCCTCGGGGTCTGGCTTATTCCTAGGCTGCCTGTCCTTATCCTTGTGTTTTTTATGAATTGCGGTCGTCGGCTGCTCCGACAGCATGATATAACTGAATTTCCTACCAAAGTAATGCCGTGCGAAGTCAAACCGGCATTTGATAGTGCGTTTATTAAACCTAGCGCAAAACCGGCAACCTGTGATGTCATGGTCTGGGCCTAGGCAAGGAATACAATAGTAATGGAAGTCCTTATGAGGTATTTGCTTCCCACAAGAAATGCAATTGTTAACTTTTTCTGGCATCGGACTGAGGCAAGAAAATGTTCCCCAACGGGGTACTTAGCTTTATTGAAGACTTCAAACTGAAATTCAAATTGAAAATCTCAGGTGTCGGACGACCGGCACTTGCGAACTGCTTCTGCTTCGGGCACCACGTGGCAAGAAGGACTGAAGAAAATGGCATTGGATGCCTCTTATATACCCCTGATGCACTGACATCAGGGAAGAAGTGACAGCAACTGACGCCGGACCAAGACTTTGGAATTCGGGCCGACTGCGGGACCGCCTGACGGCAGGATAACCCAAGTGTGATGACTGCAGCAGGGTACCACGATGAACATCGTCCTATTTCAGGACCTCTCAGTGAAGGTGGTTCACCACTGATGCTTTGCTACTATATCACAGGGATGATCCATACACTGAAAGATGTTTCTAGTAACATTTAACGAAACAGTTTCCATATGTATATTTTTGATATAAATTCACTTAATTTGTATATTTTCATGTTTTGACATCTGTGTTGGTTTTCTTCAGGTACTTCAGTTTCCTCCTAACTTTCACAAATATGTTTGCTGATTGGTATATAAGGGGAGTAAGGCTAGGTGTGTCGGAGGTGGGCTCAAATTGTTTTATCATAGTGTGGATGGGAGGAAAAATGGCGTAGGAGTTATTTTGAAGGAACAGTATGCGAAGAGTGTTTTGGAGGTAAAAAGAGTGTCGGATAGAGTGATGTTTATGAAGCTGGAAATTGATGGTGTAATGATGAATGTTGTTAGTGCATATGCTTCACAAGTTGGGTGTGCAATGGATGAGAAAGAAACATTTTGGAGTGAATTGGAAGAAGTGGTGATGACTGTACCCAAGCGTGAGAGAGTGGTGATTGGAGCAGATTTCAATGGGCATGTTGGTGAAGGTAACAGAGGGGATGAGGAAGTGATGGGTAGGTATAGTGTTAAACAAAGGAATGCAGAAGGTCAGATGGTAGTGGATTTTGCAAAAAGGATGGACATGGCTGTGGTGAATACGTATTTTAACAAGAGGGAGGAGCACAGGGTGACATACAAGAGTGGAGAAAGATGCACACAGGTGGATTATATCTTATGTAGGAGGGCCAGTTTGAAGGAGATTGGAGACTGTAAAGTGGTGACCGGAGAAAGTGTAGTTAGGTAGCATAGGATGGTGGTTTGTAGGATGACATTGGTGATCAAGAAGAGGAGGAGGAAGAGTGTGAGGGCTGCACCAAGGATCAAATGGTGGAAATTGAAAAAGGGTAATTGTGAGGTGGAGTTCAGGGATGAGTTAAGACAGGCAGTGGGTGGCAGTGAAGAGTTACCAAATAGCTGGGTAACTGCAGCAGAGCTAGTAAGGGAGATGGCTAGAAAGATGCTTAGTATCACATCGGGACAGAGGAAGGATGACAAGGAGACATGGTGGTGGAATGAGGAAGTACAGAAGAGTATACAGGCAAAGAGATTGGCAAAGAAGAAGTGGGATTGTCAGAGAGATGAAGAAAGTAGACAGGAGTATAAGGAGATGAGGTGCATGGCAAAGAGAGAGGTGGCGAGGGCTAAGGATAAGGCATATGAAGAGTTGTATGAAAGGTTGGACACTAAGGAGGGAGAAAAGGATCTGTACCGATTAGCTAGACAGAGGGACCGAGCTAGGAAAGATGTGCAGCAGGTAAAGGTGATAAAGGATAATGAGGGAAACATACTCACAAGCAAGGAGAGTGTGTTGAGGAGATGGAAAGAGTACTTTTGAGGGGTTGATGAATGAAGAGAATGAGAGGGAGAGAAGGTTGGAGGACGTAGGGATACTGGATCATGAAATTCAATGGATTAGCAAGGAGGAAGTAAGGATAGCTATGAAGAGAATGAAGAATGGAAAGGCTGTTGGCCCAGATGACATACCTGTGGAAGCATGGAGGTGTTTAGGTGAAATGGCAGTGGAGTTTTTAACAAGACTGTTTAATGAAATCTTAGAAAGTGAGAGGATGCCTGTGGAATGGAGAAAAAGTGTTTTGGTACCGATTTTTAAGAATAAGGGTGATGTGCAGAGCTGCGGTAACTACAGAGGGATTAAATTGATCAGTCACAGCATGAAGTTATGGGAAAGAATAGTGGACGCTAGGTTAAGAAGGGACGTGATGATTAGTGAACAGCAGTATGGCTTCATGCCGGGAAAGAGCACTACAGATGCGATGTTTGCTCTGAGAGTGTTCATGGAGAAGTACAGAGAATGTCAGGAGGAGTTGCATTGTGTTTTTGTAGACTTAGAGAAAGCATATGACAGGGTGCCTAGAGAGGAGTTGTGGTATTGTATGAGGAAGTCAGGAGTGTCAAAGAAGTATGTAAGAGTGGTACAGGATATGTACGAGGGTAGTGTGACAGCGGTGAGGTCTGCAGTGGGAGTGACAGATGCGTTTAAGGTGGAGGTGGGGTTAAATCAAGGATCAGCTCTGAGCCCTTTCTTATTTGCAATGATGATGGACAGGTTGACAGACGAGATTAGACAGGTGTCCCCATGGACTATGATGTTTCCAGATGACACTGCGATCTGTAGTGAGAGTAGGGAACCGGTGGAGGAGACCCTGGAAAGATGGAGATATGCTCTAGAGAGAAGAGGAATGAAGGTCAGCAGGACTAAGACAGAGTATATGTGTGTGAATGAGAGGGAGGATAGAAGAATGGTGAGGATGCAAGGAGTAGAGGTGGCGAAGGTGGATGAGTTTAAATACTTGGGGTCAATAGTTCAGAGTAACGGTGAATGTGGAAGAGAGGTGAAGAAGATAGTACAGGCAGGATGGAGTGGGTGGAGAAGAGTGTCAGGAGTGATTTGTGACAGACGAGTACCTGTAAGAGTGAAAGGGAAGGTCTACAAGAGGGTAGTGAGACCAGCTATGTTATATAGGTTGGAGACAGTGGCATTGACAAAAAGGCAGGAGTTTGAGCTGGATGTGGCAGAATTAAAGATGTTAAGATTTGCACTGGGTGTGACGAGGGTGGACAGGATTAGGAATAAGTATATTAGAAGGTCAGCCCAGGTTGGAAGGTTTAGAGACAAAGCCAGAGAGGCACGATTACGTTGGTTTGGACATGTGCTGAGGAGGGATGCTGAGTATATTGGGAAAAAGATGCTAAGGATGAAGCTACCAGGTAACATGAAAAGAGGAAGGCCTAAGAGAAGGTTTATGGATGTGGTGAGAGAGGACATGCAGGTGGTTGGTGTAACAGAGCAAGATGCAGAGGACACGAAGAAATGGAAACAGGTGATCCACTGTGGCGACCCCTAACGGGAACAGCCGAAAGCAGATGATGATGAGATATATATATATCACATTTAATCTTCTGATTTGGGTCAGGACCATAATGATCAGTGTTCATTTCTTGCTGAAACATAGTACCTGACTGCTGGGGTACATAAACAGCATCACCCACAGGACTACACTCATAGGGAAAGGATATGGAATTTTTTGTGTAATGAGTATAAAAGTAACGCACACTTTCCTCAGAATGTAAAAGTGTTACTGCATAAACTATGCAAACAGGAATGCTGCTTGCTAGCCTTATCAAGAGCCCATTGTCAATGTAAAACTCATTCCTGATCACAGTATAAAGTTTCCTGTTGAGTATGGCTCAGGCAATCAGCATTCTTGTTTGCATAAAATGTTAGCTGGCTAGAAAAAAAAAAGAAAGCTGTGCGTGAAACCTCAGCTTTTCCACTTGGAAGCCAACCACGACTTTACAGCCCAGGGATGTAGCTGGGTATACCCTGATGTAGTACCACCTGTGCATAGGATCCTAGGTGTGTAACTAAGATAATGACCACTAGGGTCTTTTTAAGCCTAGCCATGCATCCCAAATCTTTGACAAGTCCTGATACCTTTGATAAGTTAAGCATGGGCCTGGGAGAGTAAACATTTACAAGCATGGGCCTGGGAGATGAACCATACACAAAGCTGTATGTCCGGCTACGGTTTGGTTCCTCAAATTATTTATTTATTCAGAGTTGTTTAATTAAATGGTAATTTAATGAGTGTCAGGCTGTTTATTCAGGTTGTGTACACCAATGTAAATGTCAGAATAAGTTTACAGACAATCTCTGTTATGCAATTCTGAATCTCTCTAGGCTATACAGAACTGCCATCAGTTCCAAAGTTTATATATAGTTATTGTAAATTCCAAGAAAATACTGGAGGCAGGACACACACAAAACTCAGGTTTCTGATGAAGTTCCTGTGTTTTGGAACAAAAGCGCTAAAACTGTGGTGAATAAACATTTGGCTGGGACTATCGGTGCTGCATTTTTTTATTTACAAAACTCAGGTTTATTTGGTAAACCCCAAATGAAACAATGGCAGCCTATTTGGTTTTGTGACTTCGGAAATAGAAACAATAAGTCCCTGAATCTCAATGTTCAGTCCACACTGCCTCTTCAGGAAACAGGCTGCTTTAACATGAAAGAAGTCCAAGGCTGCAACTCTCTCTCTGGACCAATTGTCAACTCTATGGCTCCAGGGATTCTGAAAGGCCAACTCTCAGTTCAACAAGTGAAGGATTCTTCAAAGCCCATCTCTCAGATTCACAGTTGCATGCCTTCACCAAGCCCACCTCTCACCTCAAGAAAATAGATACAACCACAGATAGCCTGGCTTGGACAATTACTAACTTTAGCTGGCGGTATGGGCATGCATGTGTGCTTACTTACAAAGGTTCAGCACAGCAGGTAATGCAGTGTTCTTTTCAACCGACTGAGGAATGGTAGGGTGTTAGATGTGATTAAAAACAGAATCTCCTAACCCCCGATAGATAATGTCATAGATCCCTGGCTCTCATCTCCCCTCCAGGTTTCCTTGAATGCCAGGGCCCAGATGAGACAACTGGGGAAGAGTCATTCACTGGTCACAAGGCAGGGGGGGGGGGGATGAGTGTTCCAAAAATAATTATAATTAAAAAGAAATAATGAACTGTGACTCTTTGTTTTGCTTACTGGATTATGTCAAGTGACTTTGCCCATGGCAACATTTAGATGTAAAAAAAAATAAGAGTTGCATAAGCTCAGGGCAAGCAAAACAAGAATTAAACAGTGTTTGAAAATCATCAAGTTAACACCTGACAAGTGCTGCCACACTGTTTTATGGGGGTTAGTCCTCGATAACACCATATAAAGCTCATTATACATCAGGGCTTCAGCTCAGATATTCTTTCTCCTATTACTCCTAGAAACTGTGTCACCTGGTACAGGTATTTTACATCATTTGTACTGGCTGGTTTCAATAGAACCAAAGTCACATTTTCAAGCACAAACTTGAGGTCCCATTGACATGTAACTGGTCTCCTTGCGACTCTCAAACTTTCAAAATTAACTAGGTGAATAAATGTCAAACGGAGCACCAGGGTCAAACAAGCTAAGATGGCCAAGAGATATGCTTTAATGGATGCATATGCTAGTCCTGTGTCAAACAATGCTATCAGGTAGCTTAAAATAAGCTGTATTAAGGATGTCTCAAACTGAACATCATGACTGACATTCAATGCATAAAATATCTTCCGTTTTGCATTGCAGGATTTCCTGGTGGCAGGTTTCCTGGTCTCATGTAATACATTCGTTACCTCAAGTGGCAAGGGGTTCCAGCAAGGTATTAAGGTCCTAACCAACCAGCTGCAAGTCATAGGTTTTTGAGAATCCCCACTCAAGGTCAACATTATGCATGGGGGTAAGGTCCACCATGCCACCCTGTTTAGCTGTACTAGCCTGGACAACTAAGGTGTTATAATAAGCTATTAGAATAAGAATGCTTTTTCTTATGTTGGCCTAGGCAGAATATTGTGAAAGAGGGAAAAAGGAAAAGGCACACCTCAAACAGACCCTTGTTTCAGTGGAGATTAAAAGGCATCCATTGCAAAAGCATCATTGTAAGGGTACTTAGAACAGAATTTCCTGAGCTGATATTTTATTTTTTGTTTTTAGTGGATTTTCAGTTTGTAAAATAATCACAACAATATCTACAGTCAGAAATTTCTGAACATAATAAATGAAAACATTTCAACTAAACCTCACACACAGAAGTTATTATACATTAAATTACATCTAAAATGCAGTTATTTTTGCTTGTCAAGCAGATCTTTAAGTTTTGTCCATGCATTGTAGCAAGAGGCAATCCTGGTTGTTCTTGACTTAATTGTAATGATTTCCAGGTGACAGCCTTCAGTTACAATATTTATAAATTCTTTGAAGGAGGGTGTAGGTTCATTCTTCCAATTCTGAGTTATAACCTTTCTCGCTATAGGTAGTATAGACCACAAAATGCAATATTTCACTTTAACACATATAAGAATAGGAGTGTTTAAAAGGATTAGTGATTTACATAAAACAAATTTATCTCCAAAAATGCCTGTAAAAAGAGATTAATGTTATTCCAGTAACTTAAACCAGTACAGTTGAAAAACATGTGTTGCCAATCCATTTTAAGTTTTTGTTTACATCTCAAACAAACTTGTTTCTGCTTGAACATTAATTCAGTTTTATGTAGTGTGAAACATCTCTGCAAAAATTTCCACGCAGAAAGACTCCATCTAAGAGATGCAGCTGTACGTTTAGAAGATATTAGAATTTTTTTTGTCTTCACTCGGAGGGTCTATTATTCATTTGGGTAAAATAGTTCCAATAAATGTCATTGTCATTTTTTTCTCTCCTCACAACTATATAATTTGGATAACAGACCCTGTCCCAATGTGTTTTGTTGCATTAAGAATATTAGACATTCAATTATTTTTGGGATATGATCTGTCATCCTTGGTTGCATTAACTTAATTTCCCCTTTTACATGTTGTCTGCAATATTGTACAACTAGCTACATGTCCATCTAAATTACATTAATATAAGCAACAGAATCTAGCTTTTCATGTTTCATTAACTGAAACCAGTATAGCAGATTTTTCTTTTTAAATGCGATCGTTGTTTCTGACTTTGAAGTGGAGATGTTATTTTGGGTATACGCAATAGGAAATATATGGAAGATTTATGTTTTATATGCCAGGTTTCTATATATAAAATTTTTAAAAATGTTTAATATAGTAGAAGTGAAACAGGAGTCACTTGTTTAGTGAAATTTTCCTATAAGGTAATCCTTTAATAACCAATGTAGACCGTTATTTAGTATGAGATCATTGTTAGAATATCAATTACGTTTAGAGTTTATAAAAAGAGTTCCTAAAAACTCTTTCCACCTAGCACTGTAAGTATTATTAACCCAAAGATATATTGTTTTTATAACTGATATTAATTAATATAATTCTAGATCTAGTAGCCCTATCCCTCCTCCTGCCCAGTCTCTCATGAAGGTTTAAAGCAACTCCTGGTTTATTGGAGTATCAGAGAAATCTCAAATTTAAAGTGTTAAATTCTTTAATACAACTTTTTGTGGGGGATAATGTTGGTGACTGTATAATATACAAGATAATTTTGAGGAGAAGCAAACAGGTATGCCTCTGGAGTCCGCCATATAATATGGGTAGGTTGTAAAAAACCTTGGGGTCTAACTTCGGTCTGTGCATGCTTGAAATTGCTTAATTGATCTACCAGGGAACTGTGGACTGATAATATAGGAGGATGCCAGGTACAGGATCTACTAAATCAAAAGAATCCAGGCAAGTCTGCACAAGCGGTAAACTAGGTTTTCTTTCATTATTTTAAATGTTTTAAACAAGTAGGTGGGCTGGTCCAAGGACCCTTTTCAGCCATGACTTGAAACAAAGGCAATTCAAGCAAAATAAAAGCATTTTATAGATATTACTCATCTAACAATATGTTTAGCAGTATTAAGCACTTCCCAAGGCAAATTTTTACTGCAGCAATAAGCAGTATTTTTCCACTTACAGACATGAAATAATGAAGTAATTTTATAGGACAGTTGCTGTCCTGAGTTGTTTATAGAGCAGACCTCTTAACTGTTCCTATTTTCAGGCATGATGCACACTGACCCCCCCCCCATATCATGATTTTTTTAAGCTGTCTAGTACACAGAAAGCCGCACTACATGACTGACATCCTAGTGGTAGCAATAATTTAAAGAATTTAAAGAAAGAGAACTTGCATTTTACAGCTTTTTTTTCCTGAAGCAAAAATAAATGACCCTCTGTGGAAGAATTTTGCAATAGAGTTCATCAAAATCTACAGATTTTACACTGCCTCTGATAACATGCTTATATTTTTCCATAATTTTTCTTACTCTGTTTTTGAACATGTGTTTATGAGTAGTACCTACATTCCTAGTGAAAGCGGAAAAAAGTATGTGCTATTTGGTATTCAGATTTTATGCTAATTAGATGTTCAGATTTTCATCTGGCTGTATCTATGTTTCAAGTGCCTTTGTTCCTATTTTCAATGTCTGTGGGTTAACGAGTATGTTACAAAGTCTATCATGACTAGCTATGACATACCAGTACATATAATAAAGTTTGTCTAGCATTCATAGCTGGATGTTTGCTAGCAATATAGCACTCACAGCTTAGATTTTTAGTTTTGTTGAGCAGCAATAGAGCAAGGGAAATACATAAAGGTAACATGCATTAAAGGTGAGGACAACTATTAATTTTCAAGTGGACACGTGAAGGAAGGCAAAAATGTTCAAGTTTTTGTACCTTGCATAACATGAGGATTCATGTATGCATGGATGAAGCCCACTAACTCAAACTATCCATTGTGTAAGGGGTCGTGTATCAGGTTATGGTTATCCCACCTGCAGATCTCACCACTGATTACTCTTACTAGTTCATGCTTTCAAGCTGTCTTTAGAATTTGGGGTGCATATATCACAGTTAAAATCCCTTTTGCACTGATATGTTTGATCCTGTACTGGTGGTTCTATTTCATTTGCACTTATAGGTTTCCTGTTGGGCTCCCCAGGCAAAATCTGAAGTCATGGTACAGCATCCCTACAGTGTTACAGGAGGCATCCTCAGGCCGGCTACTACCAGAACTGCCCACCATTTGAGCTACCTTTGAAATGCAGAGGTACAACATGTCCCACTTTTCCACTGAATGAAGGTGGCTGCTACAAACTCATCAATGACTAGTCAATCTTCCCATCATTCCCATGTACAGTTGTACTATTGGGACCATGAGGGTGGAAGCGGACAGGTATCAAGAGCGTTCACAAAGCATTTTGCATTCATGCAAATTCTTTGGCAGCCTTCAGAGGAGAGAAGAAACAGATCATTTCCTTCAGAAAACGGACGCTTTACTTGACATTCACAACTGTCCAAAAATGTTTTCTCTTAGGCTGGCATGAGACTCCTTTTCACGTAAATTACAGAGATGCCTAGATAAGACAAATATGAAGTACTATATTCCAAGGTTATTTTTAGCCCCTCCTGGTTAGGGCCTGAATCACGCACTCAGTGAGGTAAAGGTAAATATAGACCCCTTTCAGTCTGTGGTGGGCAAAAACATGAGCTAAACATTTAGTACATAATCTGGAGGCAGTGGAAAGTAAAAAGTGCAGAGAAGTGAACTGAAAATGCTAAGTCCTGTCAGTGATTTTGTTTTTTTTTTTTATTTGTTAACTGTGTAAATCCACTAGATAAAGTGTCCCTTTGTAAAGGGTGTTCTGAGAGCACTGTCTAATTGTGTCTGTCTCAAAGTTACACAATATGCAAATGGAGGGGGAAGCAGCTCGTTAAAAGGTCAGAGCCTTAATCATCTGTGCTAACTGCAAGGCCAGAGTCTTTGCAGAAAGGAATATGAATGTAGACATTCTTCATCTTTAGAGTCACCAAGAGAACCTCCAGTAACAAGTGATGCAGTTAACATTTTGAACTTTTTTGCTATCAAGAATATGATTAATTTGAAGAGATGTAACACAGGTCTCCAAGGTCCTTCTTTTCTGAGAACGAGGAACAGTAGTGAACAGAGCTCTGTCTCTTCCTCTTTAGGGGAATCCCATTCTACAGAATCCAAAGCATGGAAATGGTGCACATATTTAAAACTGCCACTGTAGTCTCACTATGCTCCCGGTAGTCCAGGCCCAGCATGATATTACACACAAGATCCTCTTCCTACTCTGCTGCCGTCAGTTCACCTCCTCCCAGATGAAACTTGACACAACAGTCTTTGTGGTACAAGTGCATGACTTTCCATTGGTTTGCACTGAGCCTCAACTGCCACATTTCTGACCACTACTTCAGCCTTTCCAAATGCTTCATCATCCTCCACTGCTGTAACTACCTTTGTAACATCAGCAAGGAGGATGACCCTGTTACTTACTCATCAAGATATTTTATGACACTCAGGATTGACCCCTGCAGTACTCCAGTAGTCAGTTCCCAAAATCCTGGCAGTTGTTCCCCAATCACAACCCTCTGTATCTTACAATTCACCTATCCAGTTCCTCAGTCTTGGTTGCATATATATGTATATGTGTGTGTATATATATATATATATATATATATATATATATATATATATATATATTAATATATATATATATATATATATATATATATGTATAGGTCTACTTTATAACACTGAATTTCATAACACTCAGACCATAACACTGAAAATCCACAACACTGAAAACGTGCTTCATAACATTGAAAACTACACTGCACAAGTAAATAATATCACCTGCACCTACACCACCACCTAACAAACACACTTTCTACTATGTTTCTGCAGGGGGGCAAGCCTCCCTGTACCCACCATGTGGGGGGGCTCTGCCCCCCACACACCCCGTAAATTAAATATACCAACTTCAAGATCGCACTACAGTAGAAACAAGTTAATTTCCTAACCTCAGTGTATGAGACCAATTACATGTTTATCAGTCATTTCAATCTGCTCCGCTCCTCAACAGCCCCTATATGTTGTTCCATATTTGGGTTGGTCTGCACAGCACCACAGGCTCTATCAGTTTCTCAGTTTTAACAGTTCAGTCACACACATCCAAAAGAAATAAACAGCTATTGATGTTTTTTTTGGGGGGGAGGGGGTTTAGGATATACATTACAGTTCTCTCTCTTTCTCTAAAAGTGAGGTATACATAGAATTCGGCAACAATTCTGTTTTTTCAGCAGGGTTAATTAACTCGCATATTCTGACTGTGGCACAGAAATGGAAAACACAGCATAATTTGTACACATAAATTAATATCTATATGTATGTGCATGTGCAGATTTAATATATATGTTTGAATCCTTTGTTGAATATTCCCTTTGCTGATAGAGCTTACTACTCTCTGTATTTATCAGAAGTTCTCACTAACTGAGTGTGGTTTATGAAAGGAAGAACACTGAGTGTTCCTTTTGTGTATGGGATGCTCTTGCAGTCACATCACATGGAAGTGAGTGTTAATGCTAAAACTTATGGAAACACTGATGGTTTTATCGTTATGGGAGGATTTTCAGTGCAGGTTAGGATTGGGGAAGGGTATACATTTAGTGTTATGCGTGCGTGCTGGTATAAGTGAAGTGTGTCTGAGTGTCTTGTTTAGTGGTACTGTTCGGGGAAAGTAAATCAAAGCTCACTTCTTACTTAACAGGAAATGAGCACAGCTCTGCTTAATGCAATTCTGGTTAACTTACAGCATTCCAGTCCAGTTTGAAAGTTTATCAATGGAAAATAGCTATCCTTGCAGTTCACAGACCTGTTGTAGCCTACCTCAAGATACTCTGTAATCCCCGCTATATCCATAAATGGGCTCTTGGTACTTCTCAAGTCATTGGAAATAATTTTTTTACTTTCAAAGCTTCACCTGGTCAGGGTCTACTACAAATTTCAAAACCCCTTACCATAAGAGGCAAACTCCTCTGATCAATGTGGCTTCAAACCAAACTTTTAAAAATAGTTTTTCGAGGTGATTTGCATTTGACTGGGTTACCACAAGGATTTTATTACTGTATTGCACTGACCACATATGCTGCCATCAAGTTATTACCACAATACAGAACCACTTTTATATGAGCGATAGCTGCTATGCTATAATGTACATATGCATAGATATATGCACAACTCATGGCAAGTGGCTGAAGAAATCTGTCTGCAAAATCTACTAACGCAAACGCAAGCAATGACAACAGTTAACTGTAACAATTATATTATACAACGACCCCCATTAATATTCAAAAATGTGCACGCAGATTGGTCAGCGTGCACATTGTAAATCAGAGTTATAGAACGGAAAGGGTCGGTCGCCCAGACTTTTTCTATTACTATAACTCCTTTTTCACAGCAACGGAGAACGCAAGATCTCCATTGCTTCACACTGTCTCGCTATGTTAAACTCCTTTAACATATCGAGACAGTTTGTAAAAAGCAATGGAGATCTTGCTTTCTCCGTTGCTTTTTTTAAAGCTGTCTCACTATGTTAAAACCATTTAACATAGCGAAAGTTTGTAAAAAGCAACGGAGATCTTGCTTTCTCCATTGCCTTTGCCCACAGCTCTGATGTACTCTTAAGGCATACGCATGCGCAGTACTTCAGAACTGCCACAGAATACCAGACAGCTGCGGAAGGGCAGCAAGGAGGCATTATACAATGCCATTATTTAAGAAAAGTAATTTTTTTTTTTCTTAAATAATGTCATTGTATAATAGCAATAACCCACTTCTGGGTGTGGGTAATGCTGGATTTACCCATGGTTGGCTTTGTTTGGCCACTCGGGCTTCGCCCTCGTGACAAACACACACTAACCGTGGGTACCCACACCCAGGCGTGGGTTATTGCTATAATCTTACATGCCACAACAAGTAAACCAAACTAAAACCCACCAACCCTAATACTTACATATAATGACAATGCAGTTCCACAGCTGCAACCAATGGAAATATATAATACATTCCTACGACTTACCCAGCCCTCTTACTTACAGACACTGACTTCAAGTTTCTACAACCTTAACCAAAATAAATACACAAAACATCACTATGACCAACTAAACAGTTTATTACAAAAGACATCAACAACTGCAGTATGACACAAAAACTGTGCCAATGTATATGTAATGTCCAAAACAAATTTCCTACCTAAAGCACCAACTTACTTACATATAGTAACTATACACTATGCACAACTGTGACCTGGATGAATTACACAATATTTTGCTATGATCACCTAAACAGTTGACTATAGCAGCACTTGAACAAACAGTCCATGACTGAAATAAACTACCAGTGAAATCGACGAAATGAGGGACCCCGCAAACCTCTATCGATATCTATATCTATCTCTGTGTTTATGTATACTAAATATTCACATGAGACAAACCGTTCACCTTGAGTAAGGGAATTAATTCTCCAGCTTACTGCATCTCTTCCTTGGTTTGGAATTTATAAGGACAGCATAAGATGTCAGTTGGAGTTCACTTGATTAACATTTTCAAACATTTCAGTGGTATTCAGTCTAAGCATATTACAGCAAAGTTTTCAAACATTTCAGTGCTGTAAACAGAAAACCAGCTTTTAACCATTTTCAGCTTTCTCTGTAAAGAAAAGATCACATCCATTTGAGAAAAATGTTTTTACCACTGTCCTGAATTCTCACCAAATAAATTAATATATCTACATTTGCATGGAACAAAGGCTCCCCTCTGTAAGTTCCCTATATGATTAAGGCCTCTGCCTTGCAGATCCAGGATCAAGAGTTCAATATGTCTTTGCTTACTGTCTGTGTGGGGTTTCCATGTTCTTCCATACCTACATCAGTTTTCTCCTTTTCTCTATCTATGTCTTCGACACTGGTGACCCAAGGTTTGATTAATAAACTACGAATCTGCACACTGTTGGGAGTGGGCAAGAATTCAGTGGCCAGTGGAAAGCTCTACACTTTTTGGGATGGCCAGTGGTTTGTCTGGTGGCTTTAAGACCCATGCTGCAGGGTGAAGGATTTACAGCAGACAAGCAATAGTGACCGATGGGTTCAGACTGCTAAACAGTAGGGGATGTGCCAATATAAGCACCCAAATGCTTACTGAGGAACTAGCGGATAATGCATAAGCGAATAGCTGTTTTTTGCGTTGTGATAGTTGTGACTAACCTACATAAGGATGGGCCTTATTGGGAAGCAGAAGAGGTAATGAAACTCTAACAGAAAAGCAGTCAAACAAATGTATGCAACATTATTATTAATAAAGAGCCCAACTAGATTTCCAGGAAAATTCTCACTTCTGAGAAGTAGCATGACATTTTAAAGGCAAACATACCCCTAGCATTTTATGCCATTTTGGTAGAAATGTCTACTCAGGTTTACTATACCAAGTTTTTATGGATAACAATAACATGATTTCCGCTCTCAAGTGTCTGGTGGTCTGAAAACAGCCACTCTCGTGTAACACTAAATAAAATACATTCATGTCAACATACAGGCATATCTGCATTCTGTCCCCTAATGAATCTAAACTGCAGCACATTTGGCCAAGGCATAGACCTGATGAATAATGCAACAAGAAAACACTGTTTCTACTATTGATGGTAATTGCAGAATTCAGTGAGAGAATTTTTCACCAGTAAACTTTTAACCATTAAAACTTTAACAGTATATCGAATAAGAAAGTCAGCAGGGCAGCAGCTTTAATGAAGTACTCAAGGAATAATTCCACACTTTAAATGGAATGCCTGCCAATGATAAATACACATACAGTAAAAGCTTTATCAGAGTCAGATAGCAGAATCTTGCCAGGAGCTTAAAATCCTTTCCTGCCATTACACAGCAGATATATCTTTACTGCTTTGTTTGAAACTGGGTAAATAGCCATATAGGAAAATGCTGTCTGATTCTGAGGCAAGAAATGTAAAGAAAGT
>NC_056728.1:271226343-271241343 GCF_019279795.1 Protopterus annectens
CTTTGTTTGGAGAAGAAGAGGTTTTAGTTTAGATTTGGTCCAGGCTTTCCATACATTATCTCTCTGTTTCCTGGACGTGGTTTCTTTAGATACTCAGGGAGCATGATTAGATTTCACTCTGATTTTCCTGGAAGGAGCTAGGGAGTCTAGAGTATTCAGGAAAATGCTACTAAAGGTACTAACAGCATCATTCAGGGAGAGTTGCCTAAGGATGGACCAGTCTATGTTTTGGAGAACAGAGTTAAACTGGGAAGAATTGAAAGTGGACAGTTTTTGACAGTCTTTGAAAAGGTGGGGTTTAGGAGAGTGGGAGTCATATCCCAAGATGGAGATAGAGAGATGGTCACTAAGGGAATCTGGTAGGGATGTGTGGGGTGGTGGTAGTGATGAGGGGAGTTGGTAAGTATCCAGTCAATTGTGGAGCTGGAAGTAGTTTTTGTTGAAATGGGTGGGGGTAGAAATAAGTTGGTGGAAGCCATGAAGGTGAATACTATGTAGGCGAGAGTCACTAGAAAGTTTGGAGCAGTCTATAGTGACATCGTCGACTATTAGAGTTTCATAATGTATGTTGTGGGAGAACCAGGATAGGATGTTTTCTAGAATGGGCACATTGTTGCCAGGAGGGAGATAGATGGAAGCAATAGCAAGTTTTATGTGAGGATTAAGATGAAAGTTTAGAATGAGTAGTTCAGCTGGGTGGACGTCAGGAATGGGAGGAGGGGTATGGTGAAAGGTTAAGGTTGTTTGAGTAGAGGATGGCTATGCCGCCTCCTTTCTTTGAAGGCCTGTCAGAGCTGTAGATGTTGTAGCCAGAAGGGAATAGTTCACTATTTGAGATATGTGGCTTAAGCCATGATGTTCTTCGTATTTCACTGTTGCAGTCATTACATTTTGGGTAATCTGCTGGCAGGTTGCCCTCAGTTGGCCTGAATAACAAAATCTTGGGTCCTGCGTCAGTTGCTGTCTCCTCTTCCATTGACGTCAGGGGTATAAAACATGCAGCCGATGCCATTTTATTCAGTCTTTCTTGCTGCGCGGTGTCCGAAGCAGAAGCAGTTCGCAAGTGCCGGTCGGCCGACACCTGAAATTTTCGTATTCAAGTTTCAGAACCGAAGTCTTCAAACTAAAGCTAAGTACCCCGTTGGGGAAACTTTTTCTTCCTCCTTCCCGATGTGAGTAAAAGTTAATAATTGCATTACTTGTGAGAAGCAAATACCTCATAAGGATTTTCATCTGTACTGTATTCCTTGCCTAGGCCCAGATCACAACGTGCCTTGTTGTCGGTTTTGTGCTAGATTTAACCAACACACTATTAAGCGTCGGTATATTTTTGCTTCTAAATATTTTGGTTCAAGATTTAATTATCCTGAAATGTCATCGGTTAGCAATCCGACTACCGGAGTTCATAAAAAATGCAAAGAAAAAGACAGAGACAGACCGTCGATGTCCAAAACCGACGACGAAGCTTCTCCTAACCAGTCGCTGGTTCACCGGTACTCAGTGAGGCGCTTTCACAGCCCCTGATGCCCGCTACTTTTGAGTCGCAGGCCTCTACCGAGACCCATTCGGAGTCCAGTATACCGGAAGATTCTCAGAGTATTGAACCCGAGGATGTCTCTCCCTTGGATGGGTCCGGAGCTGCTGAGCAGGCACTGGCTTCTGAGGGTGTTTTCAGACCTCAACATTTTTACATTAAACTGACGCCAGCAACAAAAACAAGGTAAAAAACAACTTCTATGCCTAAAAAACTGATGCATGAGCCACGTGCTCAGGCCCCTATACCTAAAGAACAGATGATCAAAATCGCTGAGGATTTAATTACCTTGATCAGGTCCCCCCCGCTAAGAGGCTTAGGCAAGGCACTGATTATGAATCTTCAGATCAGATTTCCATTTCTTCTGACTCCTCTTCTGGTCAGGAATTTTCTATTCCTCCCTATGAGGATTCTGATGCAGAGGAATCCATCCCATCTGCATCTCCTCCTGAGGATTACTCTTTTGGAGAGACTTTGCATACTTTAAGGGAACATTTTCACTGGGAGAGTCAGGACTTCTCTGAATTAAAAAAGAGGCTTAGGGATTTCCTTCTTCTTCCTCAGCATAGGCCTTTGGCAATACCTCTTGTATTAGACATTGTTGATGATGTGTTCTCGGAATCAAGCATGGCTGCTGATTCCCTGCCTCCGGCTCCTAGTAAGCCAGACAGATATTACAGGGTTGCTGACTCCCACAAATTTCTTTTTCAAAAATCCTGCTGCTGATCCTGAGACTATTTCTCAGGGTCCCATGGGTGTAAAGGCCTCTACAGCCAAAAATCCTACCCTTCTGATAGAGATTCCAGGGCGCTGGATAGATGGGGTAAGAAGGTTTATACGTCTGCAACCTTGGCAATCAGGGCTTTAAACTGCCAGTTTCATATGCTTAAATATCAACAGCATGTTATGGACTTACTGAAACAGAAAATTATGTTGATTTCTGATTGTATGGAAAATAGAGTTACAGGAATTATTGCATTCAGCAGAACAGGTCGGAAAGCATACTTTGCAATGTGGTTTTGATTCTTTGGAGGCCTCTTGTAGGGCCGCCATTACTGGATCTGTGATTAGAAGGCATGCCTGGCTCAAGGGGCAAAATCTGCCTGATCATGTTAAAGCTAAATTGGTGGATGCCCCTTTGCAGCATGATACTCTGTTTGGTTCATAGGTTCATACTAGGCTATCTGCCCAAGGGCATTTATAAGCCTAGCCCATAGTTATGTGGCTTTCGCCACCCCTTTAGTTTGAATAAAAACTATGCCTATCATTTTGCTGAGCCTCTGTCAAGCAGTGACACTGAAGTAATCCCTGGGGTATATCTGCGATCTCCCATCCATTGGTCAAGATTCCTCTTGAACAAGGCCAGCGAGGTGCTCTGCCTCACATGTACTGGGATTTTGTTCCACAGCATAGGGAGTCTCTGGGTGATGAATCTGTCCCTCCAGCACATTCTGTTTATAACCGTGTCAAGGTTTAAGTCTCCCGCCCTTGTGGTTCTGAGGGATCTAGATTTTTTGAGGTGAAGCATATTCATCAAATCTGGGTTTGACATGGCCTTATATGTCAGGCACAGGTCACCTCTGAGCAAGCGGTATGAGACTGAATAGAGCTGGAGTTCTTTCAGTCGGGCAACATAAGACATATTTTTGAGACCCTTTATCCTTTTGGTGAGGAACTTTTGGGGCCTTTCAAGCTGCAGCAGGTGTCTGGTCAGATACATTCGAGCGGGCATTGTACTCAATCATAGGTCTAATGAGTGATGAGTACAGGGGACGATGACCTCCCTTGATCTAGATGTGAATCCCTTCATGATCAGGTGGGCAATATAGAAGGTTTTCCTAACTACTTTAGCAACATGAGTGTCAAGCGAAAGGCTACTGTCAACCTGGGTCCCCAGATCCCTGATGACTTTTCTGTGCTCAGTGGATTGCCACCTATATGGTAGCTAGGGGTAACCTTGTTTTCCCGAAGGGTATGACTATGCATTTTTTGGCGTTTAACTTCAGGCCATGGCTCTGGCACCAGTTATCCGTTTCTGTGAGGCCCTTCTGGAGGATATCTGTGTCAGATGTGTTTTCGACTATGGCGCCCAGTTTGCAGTCATCTGCAAACTTTGTCAGCCATAACCCTCCTGTGTTTGCTTGTACTTCAGAAAAGTAGATGCCGAACAAGAGTGGACCCAGGACTGAGCCCTGTGGGACACCACTTGTGACAGGTTTTGAGTCTGACATGGCTCCAGCAACTCTGACCCTGTGGGTTCTGTCACTCTGACCCTGTGGGTTCTGTCACTTAGCCAGTTTGCAACCCATCTTGTGATGTATGGGTTTACATTCAAGCTGATGAGTTTTTCGATGATACCTGAGTGGGGTATTGTGTCGAAGGCCTTTGCCAGGTCGAGGTAGGCTGTATGGACTGCCTTTCCCTCATCAATGGCCTTGGTGACTGTCTCAAAAAAGTCAACCAAGTTTAAGAGGCAGGATCTGCCTTTGACAAAGCCAAACTGGGTTGGATCCAAAGTCTGCAAGTTCCCTATGTCTTTATTTATGAGTTCCATTATGATCCTCTCCATGGCTTTGCAGATAAGGCTTGTCAAGCTAATGGGGCGGTAATTTCCAGGGTCTGTGGAGGCACCCTTATGAAGTGGGACCACAGTCGCGTCGCCACTCCTTGGGTGCGTATCCTGAGGTGAGGCTAAGATTAAACAGCTGTCCTAACTGTGGGTTTAATTCCTCGTTGAGTTCGTGAAGCACACAGCCGGGGACACCATCCGGTCCCATGGATGCTGTGTTTTTGCCTTAGTGAGGGCAGTTCTCACCTGGGCGTTGGAGATGTTTGGGGGCTACAATCCTCTGGAATAGATATCTCTCCTTTTGGGGAGAAGTTTGCACTGAACCTGTCAGCCAGTATGTTGGCAATGTGTGTAGGTTCAGTAATTTTCACATCATTTTGAACTAATTCTGAGCATATCTGGGAGTTTCCTCCTAGGTTTCTAACATAGCTAAAGAAGGCCTTATGGATTGTCTTTAGAGTCCTTGGCGATTTTTCTCTCAAAATTTGCCTTGGATGATTTTATGAGAGCTCTTAGTTTTTTACTTATAATGATCAAAGGTGTCTTACCTTTCAAGAATTTTGCTCTATCTTGTAGTAGCTTCCTCCTTTTGTTGTAAAGCTTGTTTATGGCTGGGGTCCACCAGACTGGACGCTTGCCTTTGGTACAGAGAGTCTTAGTTTTGTTTGGGATTGCCTGATCCATGCAGTCCTGTAGGTGCTGGTAGAAGGCATTTGTAAGTGATTCAGCGGTTTGAGTAATGTTTACCACTGGCTCAGCGGCCTTAAAGGAGACCACACTAGTTTTTAGAAGTGTGAAATCGGCTTTTGAGAAGTTTTTCACTGTGGTCATTTTTGTTTCAGGTGGGGGCGGGATGAGGACCTCCAGCGAGATTAGTTTATGATCTGATCTCAGCAGTGAGGGGTATGCTTCGGTGTTGAACATTTTGATCCCATGTTCGTGATGATGAGATCAAGTATGTTTTCTCCTCTTGTGGGGATGGTGACTAGTTGTTTCATGGCATTTGAGTTTATGAACTCCAGGAATCTTTGGGTTAGAGTGTTGGGCTTGAGTAGTGTTCCCAGTCTATATTAGGGTAGTTGAAGTCACCTAGTATGATGGTGTTTGGAGATACATTTATCCCCTCCAATGTTTTCAGGAAGGCCATGTGAGGTTCCTGAGTTTGAGAGGGTGGCCTGTAACATGCTACAAATTGCAGAGCAGTCTTGCCTATGGTTAATTGCACCTGGATGGTCTCCGATGCATCGTGCGTTGCCACCAACCTTGAGGTGTGGGTGTCCTTTATGATTATGGACACCCCCCCTCCTTTCTTGGTGTTGTCCAGATTTTGGGACCGGAACGCATGATATGAGGTGAAACCTGTTAGTGCTGGGGTGCTCTCAGGAGCCTTGAACCAGGTTTCTGTCACAGCACAGACATCGATGTTCTCCATATTGAGAAGGGCCTCGAGTGCGTGCATCTTGAGATTGAGACTTCTGGCATTGAGCAGCATTACCCTTAGTTTTTTCCTTTTGGTGTTCTAGGGTGGTAGGTTTAGAATTTGAGCCTTGCCTAAAAGGCACTATGGGGTGGCAAGAGCCTTTGCCAATATCCGGAAGCCCAGGGGTGACAGGTGCAAGCCGTCCCTTGAAGCAGCGTGGCTTGTCCAGCATGTCATCCCAGGCAGACAGACATTGGATCCCCTTTGAATGACACCAGAATTTAAGCCAATTATTAAAGCTGATCATCTTATCACTGTATTGTCATTCTAGGTGAAGGTAGGATGCTGCTCAAGGTCAGGGTCATACCTGCCTGGGCTACATAATCAGAGAGCTCCTCGATGTCCCTTTTCATGTAGTCCAAGGAGGTACGTCTCAGGTCGTTGACACCAGCGTGGACAATGACTGAGTCGTACTTGTACCTGCTGTTGAGAGACCTGAGTGCTTGCGTTATGTGGCGGATTCTAGCGCCCGACAGGCAGCTTACTGTGACCTTCTCCTTACTCAGTCTGGTGAGCGGGACGTCAGTGTGTCTGACTATGGAATCACCAATGACAAGTGTGTCTGGCATTTTGTTTGGCCTTAAGGGCTGTGACTGTTTGACACTCTGACTGTGTGGTCTATGTGTTGCATGTGTTGGGTCGTGAGGTGGTAGTTGTTTGGGTGTCTGCTTTGGTGGCCTCTGCTGTTTTGGTAAATTTTTGATCAGAGCCTCCAGTATGTCTTTGTGTGAGTATGTGTATGATTTGAAGTTGTGATGGTACCATGTGTGACTGGGTATGTATTGTGTGTGGTTACCTTCTCCTCCTGTCTGGTCTTGCCAGTCCTATGTTGAGAGAGCTCAGCCTCCAGTTTGGCCGTATAGTTGCATCTCTCACATGTATTTGTGTTTTGTGGGAGAAGGAGAGGATTGTTCTGTGTCGTGAGGCAATTGTAACATTGCCTCAATATTCCCAGGTTCACCAGTTGAGCTGGAGAGGACACTAGCAACTGATCCCTCGACATACTAGAAGTAGTAGATAAAGAGACTTTCAAAGGACTCGGGGAAGTGGGTTTTAGGCTGGTGGAGTACTATCTATAATAAGAGTGCTTTATCAAGGTGCAAGTACTGTAGGAGTAAGTGCTAGGCTTTACAGATAGAGAATAGTCTACTTGGGAATCAAGTAGAGATGAACTTTTCAGTTATAGGATATGCTGGTTAGATCAGCAGTACAGCTCGAGGAAGGTAGTTCTAAGGGAAAATTTGAAGAGTGGAATTTAGATGGCCCGAATAGTTTAACCTTGTTTAACCGCTGCTCTTGTGTGCAACAGTGGCAACTCCGCGCTAACGTGCGTTTAGCGTTTTATAGCAGGGGCTAAAGGAGTTAGGAATTGGCCCAAAGCGACCAATGGACTACTAGTTTCTGGCTGAAACTTCACCAAATCGGACAAAAAGGCAGCTCAGTGCTTCCCACTCCCACTGGTAAGCAAAGAAACTTCCCTCCTTCCTAATAAGGCAATGGATCAGTAACAGGAACTAAAACAAAGCCCAGGGATCAGCAACTCTGAAACTGGACTACTCTAGTTCAGTAAGGGAAAACAAGAGATTTTTTGTTTTTACAGAGACAAGGAAAAAACAGACAGTAAATGCTATAAATGCTGTAAATCGGCTAGCGCACTTTAGTGTGTAGCCTACAGAAACAATTTGCAACAATTAGTAACTTAAAGTGCAATAAACAGTGTAAAATGCAGAAATCACTTAAAGTAGCAGTAAAACAGGCGAAATGCAGTCGCTAGCTTAATAACAGTGGGAAAGCCACAAAAATACTTATATCTGGTAGAAAGTCACTCTTTTAGCTCTCTGCTGCTTGGATCACTCTGCAGGCCACCACGAGGATCTGGCAGAAGAGGTTTTAAAGAAAATGGAAGACAAAGCTAAATCTATGCAAACTGTAAAATATTTCTTGCAAGTGCAGCCACCCAGGTACAGTAGGCACTAGCCTACTAAAAATTGGTCCTTTCCTGTGTCCAATAGAGCCACTCCGGGCAAATCCATGCGCTCAAAAGGCTGCAGATACCAATCACAGGGTTCTTACAGGTCAAAGCAATGGGGTGCCTCCACCTCCAAATCTGGAGGAAACAAAGCACAACCTTACAGTAAGCAGTCTCAATGACTTTCCTCTATCATCATCAAGACCTTACCCTTTGGCAGCCCCCTTGGTGGGAAAACTAGCACTTCATGCTCAAAATTGGCAGTTAGTTACCTAGGACAAATGGGTATTGAACATAGTATCCCAGGGCTACAAATTTAATTCCCATACTTTGCCAATTCCAAACGGATGACTGGATCTGCCACAAAACCAGTGGGCAGAGGCCCAGAAACAAGTCATGTCCCTCATTTATATGGGGGCTATTCATCCGGGACTAGAAAAGGAAAAAGGACAAGGTCTTTATTCAAGACTTTTCCTGGTACCCAGAAAAGACAAATCATGGCGTCCAATACTGGACTTATTGATTTTGAACACATTCCTGGACATTCCAAAATTCAAAATGCTGACTTTACAACAGCTACTGCCTATGCTAGGCAGGAATGCTTGGTTAGTAACTCTAGACTTAAAAGAGACATACCTGCATATCCCAATAAGGGAATCATGCAGAAGATACCTCCGCTTCAAAGCAGGTTTTTTGCATTACCAATTCTCTGCACTGCCCTTTGGCTTATCTACTGCGCCCAGGGTCTTTACAAAGTGCCTGGCACCAGTAATTACATTCTGCAGACAATGAAGCATTCAAATTTACCCTTATCTGGATGATTGTCTCATTCAAGCAGAGGACAAGGACACACTTCTTCAACATCTGGCGTTTGTAAAAAAGCTTTTAGCATGCCTAGGGTACACCATAAACAAAAATAAATCACAAATGGTACCCTCTCAAATAATTACATTCCTGGGTGCAAGCTTGAATACAACTGCCCAGATGGCTTACCTCATGCCAGACAAACAAAGGCAACTGACAACATACTTCAAAGAAATGGCAACAAAAACCCAGTTATCTGCAAGACAAATTCTGCAGGCTTTTTGGGGTTCATGGCATCCTGCATTCTATTAATTCCATATGCGAGACTGCATATCAGGAAACTTCAATGGTACCTACAAATGGAGTCAACATTGTCACAGTCTGGAAACAATGATTCCTCTCATTCCCTGCCTACAACAGGAGTTTCTTTGGTGGGCAGAGACATGTCACCAAAACAAGGGACTGTCATTCATTCTACCCCCTGCCACCCAAACCCTAACTACAGATGCATCAGACTGTGCTTGGGGGGCCCACCTGGCAGGGAGATGCATTCAGGGCAAATGGAGCCCAAACCAAATGCATCTGCATATCAACCAGAAAGAGTTGCTAGCTGTTCAGAATGCTCTGACAGCCTTCAAGGACTTACTTCATCCAGGACAACTACTGATAAAGACAGACAACACCACAGTTATGTGGTACATAAACAAGCAGGGGGGTGCACATTCCTACCCCCTTTGCAGACTAGCCATGTCCTCGTGGAACACAGCCTTGACTTACCAAATACATCTTCAAGCTCAATTCCTGCCAGGGAAGCAAAATGCTCTGGAAGACGACCTAAGTAGAAATCTTATGGACCCACACAAATGGAAACTGGATCCACAAATCTTCAGCATGTTAACACAGAAATGGGGGAGCCCAGAGATAGATCCATTTGCCTCTCCCCAAAATTATCAGTTGGACAAATTCTGCACAAGAACTCATCACAAAAAGCATGGAAAGTGGATGCCCTATCCTTCAGCATGAAAAACCTATCAATCTATGCCTTTCCCCCTCTGCCTCTACTCTCCAAGGTCTTACTAAAAGTCAGACAGGAAAAAACAAAAATGATCCTAATTGCTCCGGACTGACCTCACCAGCACTGGCACCCACTTCTAAGGAATATGTCTCACCTTCCTCCATGGTACTTGCCTCAAATACCTCATCTACTGGTCTCAGCAGAACTATAAAATTCTGCACAATCCGCTCCAAACTCTGTATCTTGCAGCATGGCTAATCAACTAATTATTCAAACAGCACCTCTCAGTAAATCTGTGATGGATGTCATTTTGGAAGCCAGAAGACCTAGTACTGGCAAATCCTATGCTGATAAATGGAGGAGATTCTGTGCTTGGAACCAAGCACAAGGAATAGACACAGCAAAACCCAATATTCCTCAGATTTTACAATATTTGACTGAGATGCTGGACAAGGGCCTATCTTTTTCTTCAATAAAAAAACATGCCTCTGCCATCTCGGCTCATTACAACACAGAGCCTCCCCTCTTTTCTCATGATTGCAACAGTGAAACACGAAGAACATAGTACAGTTGTGTACTCTTACCATAAATGTAGATGATCGAGTGTATTCACTGTTGCAGTCTGGGTTACCCACCCGCCATCCCCCTTTCTATACCTTTTCTTTCCTTCACTATACTCAAAAGCCTTTGTGGTGTATTTGCTTTTAGTTGAAGGTAAAGTTTGTTTCTAAAAGTTCATATATATATTTACTGTTTATTTATATATATATATTTTTGCTCCCCATTTGGGGGGCACCTGACATCTGAGGCAAGAAAAACTGAATAAAATGGCATCGGCTGCATGTTTTATACCCCTGACGACCTGCCGTCATGGAAGAGGAGACAGCTACTGACCCAGGACCCAAGACTTTGTTATTCAGGCCGACTGAGGGCAACCTGCCAGCAGATTACCCCAAATGTAATGACTGCAACAGTGAATGCACTCGAACATCTACATTTATGGTACGTGTACACAACTGTACTTTTCAGATAGGGATAGAATGTGTGGGGTGTTGTAAGCTATCCAATAGTGTAGCTCCTTGGGTTTTTTTGCAAGGCTTTGAATATTCATTGAGTAAAAGGTTAAGTGTTTGCATGGAGTTGAGTTTTGAGACAGAGGATGTTGATTGTGTGAGTTGTTGGAAGAGGGCTGTGAGGTGGGGGTTGTTAAGGTAGATAAGAGGGGGGGGAGTGGAGAGGGGAAGAGGGGCCAGGATTGTGGTGGATGTCCCCATAGGAGAGTAGATAGTGTTGTGAATTGTAGATAGACTCTAGGTAGTCTGGATTTAGTCTTATAGGATGGCTTGAACTAGTAATAAGGGTCTTGTGGTAGAAGTGTTGAATAGGTGTGGGGAGATGGTAAAGGAAGACATAGTAGCAAGGTTGTAATATGAGTGAGAGGTAGTTGAACAGTGGAGTGGATCTATGAGGTAGTAGTGATTAAGAGGTAGAGAGAGAGAGCAGAGTGAGTAATGTTGCTGATATAAGAAGATGCTGCATGATGAGGTAACTCAGGACAGGTGCGAAGAGAAGATTTCCACAAGTGATGAATAACAGGTGATCTTGATAAGCTTGTTAGATATTGGAGTGAGGGAGTGGTAATAGGCAGGAAGTGGATTTGTAGTAGATGGCCGGACAGGAAGGGGGGAGGGATGGTTAAGTATAAAGGAAACTGTACTAGGGGTGGGTGGGAATGGGGGTAGGGGAGTGAAGCGAGCCCGAGCGTAGTAAGGGCGAACGGAGCGGGCTAGCCCTCCGAGAGGAGAAATGCAGAAAAAAAGTTAATCAGTCATCAAAGAAAAGAACAGTATAGAAGTATGGGGAGTGTGAGAACCAGGGGTAACAAAGAGTGGAAAATGAGGTTGCTGGCAACACAGCAATGTTGGGTTGGAAGGAAAAGAGAGAAGATAATGGAATAAGAATGTAGAAGAGGACTATAAAGGAAAAAAAGAAAGTGGAAAGTGAACCGAGCTAATAAGCTGAGAGAAGGCAGGTGAGAGGGAAAGACAAGTCTGTTGAGAAAGTGAAGGAGAGAGAGGGAATAGCAGAGAGAGGTAACAGAGAGAATAAGTAGCAGTCACAAAGAGAGGAGGGGGGGGGTTTGCTGCTGGTGTCCTTGGGAAGGAGCGACCTCAAGGCAGTCTGACAGGGGCAATGATATATTGCCTTAAACTATGGTATTAACTAAACAGTACAGAACATACTTAAAAAATTATCTTTAGGTCTTTGGAAGTTTCAAGAAGATGCACAGTTCCAGGTCAGAGACGGCAGAAGGTATGAGGCTTCCAGCAAGGCTGTTTCAGAGGCAGGAAAATTAGGTGATGGGAGGAGAATAGCTAAGGAGAGAATGTGCAAAACAGAAACGTTGATTAGTAAAGGACTGCTTTGGGTAAAGGACAGTAGTTACTCAGGACAATAAAACAGGAGCACAACAGTAGTATTCAAAGGAAAAACAACATTAGATAAAACAACTAGCATGGAGAAATACGACAGTTGTACTGCAAGTGTGTCCAGCTGTTACCTTCAGTAGCTGGGGATTATCCAGGGAGTTAACTCAGCAGTATACAGTAATTGCTAAGCACAATCAGTGACATTTTCAACAAAAAACGACATATCTACAGGATAATTAAGCAATGAAATTGTGCACAGGCTTGAGAGGGCAGCCATACATGTCTTAAACACAAAAAGCAGAAAGTAAAACTACAAATCAAATAATTAAAATGCACCTAAGTAACTACATGGTTCAGGCAACTCAGTCCTACTATGAGGAACTGCATTAACGCACACTCGCTGTGTTCTGTATTACCGAATCGCTTTTACACCTTGTTAGCAGGCAAGAAATATGTAGACTTACTAGTAGGAACTGCGTTAACATGCACTCGCTATATTGTACATTGACGTAAACGGCAAATAGCTACTGCTACTGCAAACAAGATTTCGGATACCAGTGTAAAAATAACATGCAAGGCTGACAGAGTAAAAGTGATATTCTAGATATGCTGGCTAGCGAGAGCGTAACAAGTGAGGCTGTATTATAGGAATGACAATGTTGCGATAGCCCTACACTCGATGTAGCTATGTATATATATATATATATATATATATATATATATGTGTGTGTGTGTGTGTGTATGTATATGTGTATATATATATATATATATATATATATATATATATACATATATATATATAGGTGTATATATATATATATATATATATATGTGTATATGTATATGTATATAATGTATGTGTGTGTGTGTGTATATGTATATATATATATATATATATATCTATATATATATATAGATATATATATATATATATATATCTTCTTTCGGCTGCTCCCGTCAGGGGTCGCCACAGCAGATCAACTGTTTCCATTTCTTCCTGTCCTCTGCATCTTGCTGTGTCACACCAACTACCTGCATGTCCTCTCTCACCACATCCATCAACCTTATCTTAGGCCTTCCTCTTTTCCTGTTACCTGGCAGCTTCATACTTAGCATCTTTTTCCCAATATACTCTGCAGCCCTCCTCAGCACATGTCCAAACCAACATAATCTTGCCTTTCTGGCTTTGTCTCTAAACCTTCCAACCTGGGCTGACCCTCTAATATACTTATTCCTAATCCTGTCCATCCTTGTCACACCCAGTGGAAATCTTAATTTCTTCAACTCTGCCACGTCAAGCTCTGATTCCTGCCTTTTTGTCAATGCCACTGTCTCCAACCCATATAGCATAGCTGGTCTCACTACCCTCTTGTAGACCTTACCTTACTGGTACTTGTCTGTCACAAATCACTCCTGACACTCTTCTCCACCCACTCCATCCTGCCTGTACTCTCTTCTTCACCTCTCTTCCACACTCACCATTACTCTGAAGTGTTGATCCCAAGTATTTAAACTCATCCACCATCGCCACCTCTACTCCCTGCATCCTCACCATTCCTCTAGCCTCCCTCTCATTCACACATATTTATTCTGTCTTAGTCCTGCTGACCTTCATTCCTCTTCTCTCTAGAGCATATCTCCACCTCTCCAGGGTCTCCTCCACCTGTTTCCTACTCTCACTACAGATCACAATGTCATCTGCAATCATCATAGTCCATGGGGACTCCTGTCTGATCTCGTCTGTCAACCTGTCCATCACCATTACAAATAAGAAAGGGCTCAGAGCTGAACCTTGATGTAATCCCACCTCCACCTTAAATGCATCTGTCACTCCCACCACAGACCTCACCGCTGTCACACTACCCTCATACATATCCTGTACCACACTTGCATACTTCTCTGACACTCCCGACTTCCTCATACAGTACCACAACTCCTCTCTAGGCACCCTGTCATATGCTTTCTGTAAATCCACAAAGACACGGTGCAACTCCTGACATTCTCTGTACTACTTCAACACTCTCAAAGCAAACATCGCATCTGTAGTGCTCTTTCCTGGCATGAAACCATATTGCTGATCACTAATCATCACCTCCCTTCTTAACCTAGCTTCCACTACTCTTTCCCATAACTTCATGCTGTGACTGATCAATGTAATCCCTCTGTAGTTACTACAGTCCCCCTTTTTTTTTTTTTTAAATTAATATCCGCTGTAATTGACTTTGTATTTTTGTCGTTATACATTGTATGGCTGGTCTATTTTTCTTTTTTCTTTTAGATTTTATCAATTAATTAGTTTTTCACTAACTTGTCATTTTGTTGTATCTTGTGTGGAGCTTTTCTCCCTGGGCCTCTACTGAAAATGGAAATATATCCAGCTAGACTAGCCCGGTCAACAAATGTAAAATAAAAAATAAATAAATAAATACAGCTCTGCACATCACCCTTATTCTTAAAAATCGGTACCAAAACACTTTTTCTCCATTCCTCAGGCATCCTCTCACTTTCCAAGATTTCTTTAAACAATCTAGTTAAAAACTCAACTGCCATTTCACCTAAACACCTCCATGCTTCCACAGGTATGTCATCTGAGCCAACAGCCCTTCCATTCTTCATCCTCTTCATAGCTATCCTTACTTCCTCCTTGCTAAGCCACTGCACTTAATGATTCACTATCCGCACATCATCCAACCTTCTCTCCCTCTCATTTTCTTCATTCATCAGCCCTTCAAAGTACTCTTTCCATCTGCTCAACACACTGTCCTCGCTTGTGTGTACGTTTCCCTCATTATCCTTTATCACCCTTACCTGCTGCACATCTTTACTAACTCGGTCCCTCTGTCTAGCCAATTGGTACAGGTCCTTTTCTCCCTCCGTAGTGTCCAACCTTTTATACAACTCACCATACGCCTTATCCTTAGCCACCTCTCTCTTTGCCATGCACCTCATCTCCTTAAAATCTTGTCTACTTTCTTCATCTCTCTGACAATCCCACTTCTTCTTCACCAACCTCTTTCTCTGTATACTCTCCTGTACTTCTTCATTCCACCACCAGGTCTCCTTGTCCTTCTTCCTCTTTCCAGATGTCACACCAAGCACCTTTCTAGCTCTGCTGTAGTTACCCAGCTATTCGGTAACTCTTCACTGTCACCCAGTGCCTGTCTTAACTCTTCCCTGAGCATCACCTCACAATTACCATT
>NC_056728.1:271246343-271248022 GCF_019279795.1 Protopterus annectens
CAGTCCTCTTTGGTTCCGGGCTCCCATCCCTCTTCTGGTGGGCCCGCCTTCCGGATTATGGAGCGGGTGCTGGCTGCTAGCAGTCCTCCTCCTTCATCTCCGCCTTTGGTTCCCCCCATAACTCAGCCATCGCCAGCCCTTAGCAGGGGATCAGTAATCCAAAGCCCCCCCCCTTTCCGAGGCCTCTTCGTACATTCCCACCGAAGAGCCCCCTCAGAAGAGGGTGTGCAAAAGAAAACACATGGACTCACCTGAAGAGACTCTTACTGAGGATATGGATTACGATGATGGGGAAGGTTCCCCTAGATCACCCCCTGACGATGTTTCCTTTGGGGACATCTTGGAGATTTTGATTTAGCGGGGTGACTGGAAATCTTCCACCCCTTCCCCGGAGGAATCTGTATTCTTACAAGCTTTCCGTTCCCGGCCCACTACGTCCTGGGTGACCCCTCCTGCAGATGAGTTGGTCAAATTCATCGTGCAGCGAGTGTGGAAGAGTCCGGTTTCAGTAGAAGCTATCCCCAGGAGTTCAGACAAAGTACTTTCTCTTCCAGAGGATCAAACCCATTGGTCGAAAGGCTTGCCAGTAGATGCTGTGGTGGTGGCAGCGGCCACAAAGAAGGACTTGGCAGAAAAGAGTCCTGCTGTTCATCCACCCAACAGGGAGTCCCGGGCGGTGGACAGGCTAGGGAAGCGAGTCTTTGCTGCAGCAACCTTTGCCGTGCGTTCGCTAAATTTCTTGGCACACTTTACGAGACTCCAGAGAGACCTTATTTCCAAACTCTCTGGTAGCCTCGCGGGTCAATTGTCGGATGGAGCACATGACAAAAGTGGCCTCCCAACTTGCCACCCTTGTAGTGATTTCGAATTCCTCCATGAGGTTGCTCTCCCACGCAACCAAAGGAGCAGCTAGAGCAGCAGGTGCTGGCGTGGTTGTCCATCGTCATGCCTGGATGCGCATTTCTGACCTATCGGATTCCTTCAAGTCTTCCTTTTTGAATGATCCTATTGAGCTCTCCGCGCTCTTTGGTTCTAAGATCAAGGATACTTTGGCCAGGTGCGAGCAGGATGGAAAGACCTTGTCTGCCATGGGCCTGCGCTTCTCCAAACCTCAGCGTTCCTTCTCCAAGAATCAGAGGAGTGGAAAGTTGTGGCACAAGAAGTCGCAAGGTTTCTTTAAGTGGCCGCGTGAGACTCCTCCAGAGGCAGAGGAGGGTCCGATGGTGGAAGACATCCCTTTAGGGGCAGAGGGGGTTACTGGAATCAGGGCTCCAGAGATTCTTTCTCCGGTAGGCCCTGCCAGCGCTCCTGAAGCGTTCCCCGATTGCTTTCCTCTGGAAGCAGTCAGGGCGCATTTATCTCTGCACCAAGCAGCCTGGTCCTCCATTATCAACGATCTATGGGTGCAGAGAATTATCACCAGAGGCTATCACATTCCCCTCAAATCCTTTCCAAGACCTCAATTCTCCCTTCCCGACGTTCCACCCAGTCAAAGGGAGGAGGCAGCTTCCGAAATCAAGAAGCTTCTTCTAAAGCGAGTCATCCAAAAGGTTTCCCCAGATCAGTGCGGATTAGGGTTCTACTCCAGGCTCTTTTTGGTGCCAAAAGACAGGGGGCCCCCGGAAGGGGCTTGGACCAATTCCTGGAAAAACCTTCCCGTTTTTTTGGGGGGGGGTTTT
>NC_056728.1:271248522-271267894 GCF_019279795.1 Protopterus annectens
TAATATTGTATCATAGATACATCTGTATTCAGATGTACCATATTTGACAAGATTTTTAATATTTTTGGTATCAAAAATATTTTTTGTGATTCATGTTTTTGACATATATCTGTATAACGATTATTTTGTCATATCTCAATCTGTCTATATTTATTATTTTTTAGTCTTAACTTGAACATTCCAGATGACATGGTGTTTTGTTTCATATAGTGTTTTGTTAATATTTTTATTTCATGTACAGGAAGTGATGTCACATGACTCATTTATGACAGTATATAAGACTTGAATCCACCATTATGGCTTAATGTACTACTGACGAAAGCCTTGTTGCTGAAACCGGTCTAGTTTCAGTTGGAATAAAGTTTGTTTTGTATGAATCCTCCAGGGTGCTGGCTTCTTCTCTTGTTCATCTACCTAGCTCACTTGCCGTGCACCAGCCTAACTTGCTAGCTAAATTTAATCCCCCTATGGACAAACATGTAGCTGTATTTCAGCAAGCAGTGATCAAAGATATACACTTCCAGTATGGCTCAGGTGACTTTATGAAGCATAACTTATCCAAAAAAGAACAATTGGCCCTAACACAACTCAGGAATAATACAGATATAGTGATCATTCCTGCGGACAAAGGGGGCGCGGTTGTTGTCATGGATCATGATTCTTATGTCAATGAAGGACTTCGACAACTCACTAATCGTCATCATTACATGAAGATGGCTATTGATCCTACACCTAGTTTCCAATTAGAGATTAATGAATTTTTGGAAGCAGCAGTGGAATCCGGTATCATCTCTGAAAAAACAAAAACACATTTAATGGTCAAGGATCCTGCTAAACAGCAACTATATTTACTTCCTAAAATTCATAAGTCCAGTTACCAGCCTCCAGGTAGACCAATTGTCTCCGGTATTGGGTCTCTCACGGAACCTATATCTGTTTTCCTTACAGACAAATTGAAACCTCTATTAACATATGTTCGTGCCAGAATCCAGGATACGACTGAATTTTTGCAGATTGTTTCTGAAACTGAACTGGAGCCAGCTTGGTTAATGTGTACTCTTGATGTGTCCTCCTTATATACCAGCATCCCACATTGGGCGGGCCTTATGGCCTTGGATTTTTGGTTAAATAAATCCAATTTGTACCCTCCTGGGATGAATACATTATTGTTATGCATGGTGGAACATATTCTTACCAAGAATGTCTTTTATTTCCAGCAGGACTGTTATTGGCAGCTACAAGGTACAGCTATGGGTGCATCCTTTGCACCCATTTACGCTGATCTTTTCATGGGATATATTGAGGAACAAATTATTTATGATCCCATGCACAATATATATTTACCAGAGATGGACATATGGAGGAGATACCTGGACGACTGTTGGTTAGTATGGAAAGGGGGTCAGGAATACCTCCAGGAATTTGTTGAACATTTGAATAGTAACATCTGGGGTATTGAATTTACTGTGGAGTATAATCTCAATGAAATCAACTTTTTGGACGTTCACCTGACAAGGCAGTCTGACACTACACTGAAAACGTCTATTTACAGGAAGTTCCCACAGTACAATACTCTATTGCATTCGTCAAGTCATCATCCCAAACATATTATTAGGAATATACCCAAATCTCAATTTGTGCGTATTAAAAGAATTTGCTCTTCTCATGATGACTTGAACAATGAAAGTATGGATCTAACCAACAGATTTTTGTCTAGGGGTTATGCCCCGCAGATTATTGATTCAGCTATCAAATTTAGCCATACTAAATCCAGGGATTCTCTTCTACAATATAATATCCGTTCTAAAAATCAGGATACTGATCTATGCAGATTTGTCACTACCTATGGCAGAAACAGTGGACATCTAGTTAGCATCATTAACAACCATTGGAACATACTTCATTCTCATCCCCTTTTGTCTGACTATTTGGGAGAACGTTGTTACTTCTCCTATAGAAAAGGCAAAACACTTGGTTCATTATTTTCTCATTATAAAAGAACTAGAGACACGCAGGAACAATTCACACAAAGGACACTCACTGGTGACAAACTTACTACCCATGTGGACACTGCAGTTTTTGTAGTTACATTTTCAAAACAACTAGTTTCACTAGCAAAAATATGATATTCAGTTTTTTGGCAATTGTAGCTCAGACTGGATAATATATCTTGCAACATGCACATGCCAGGCATTTTACATTGGCCAAACATCCAGGCAATTTCGTACCAGGATTTCGGAACATCTGGGAGATATTAGAAATAAGAGATTGACCAATGCATTGTACAGACATTCCACTAAGCATCAGACAGCCAAATTTTCTTTTGTTATCATTGACTATATTAAAGGAAATCGAACATTCAAAACGGGCTGGCATGAAATTTTAAATGCTAAAGAAAAAAGATGGATTATCAAACTTGGTGGTCTTTTCCCACCGGGATTAAATGACAAATTATAATTTAGTTTTTGAATTAACAGTATATGCTGGATCATGTATCAACATATAATTTTTTGCAATATAATATTGTATCATAGATACATCTGTATTCAGATGTACCATATTTGACAAGATTTTTAATATTTTTGGTATCAAAAATATTTTTTGTGATGTTTTTGACATATATCTGTATAACGATTATTTTGTCATATCTCAATCTGTCTATATTTATTATTTTTAAGTCTTAACTTGAACATTCCAGATGACATGGTGTTTTGTTTCATATAGTGTTTTGTTAATATTTTTATTTCATGTACAGGAAGTGATGTCATATGACTCATTTATGACAGTATATAAGACTTGAATCCACCATTATGGCTTAATGTACTACAGACGAAAGCCTTGTTGCTGAAACCGGTCTAGTTTCAGTTGGAATAAAGTTTATTCCTGCAGGACTCTTGGGCTGAATGCATGGCAGACAGAACAAGAGTCCTGCAGGTGCAGACAGCCCAAGCAATATACACAAGAAGTGTGACCGTCTGTCAGAGACATCTTCTGACAGCACGAGTCACACTTCTTGAAGCCCGAGACCTTAGTGTCTTTAGACATCCTGAAAAAAGGGATGACTGGCAGACAAGGACAACTAAGGGAGGTCTAGTCACAATCACCAAACACACACACACACACACACAAAAATGTTGTAACGGACCAGAATGATATAACAAAACCCCACACTTATTAATACAATCTAACTGGGCACACACATACAACTACAGACAAATAAGTATGAAGGGGATTGGCCAAGGGCCTATTAGGTGAGGGAAAAAAAACTGTATCTAAACTACCTAAGAGGGAATCCTAAACAGTGATCTAAAGGGTAGTAACTATAAAACACTATCGCTAATATTTTAACCCAAAAAGTTGACTAAAACCAATAAAAATTTTTAATACAACCTGAGCTGGCAAAAAGACGAAACCTCGTAGCTGAAGCGGCAAATGAGATCTGGGTATATCACGCCTAGCATTATGGGACATAGGATAGCCTCGAGCCGGTAAAAATAGTTCTCGAGCTTTAGTAATAGGCTGAGTCGGAGCCGAGGTTCGGCTCCGAACCTATCCAGCAAGAATGAAGACGAGACTGACAACGTAACATATATAAATATATATATACACACACACACACACACACACACACACACACACACACACTCACATATATATATATATATATATATATATATATACACACACACACACATATATATATATATATATATATATATATATATACACACACACACACACACACACACACACACACACATACACATATGTATATATATTTATTTTTGTTTTGTTAACCGGGATGGCCCGACTGGACGGGGTCCATTTACAGCGGAGGCCCAGGGAGAAAAGCTCCACATAAAATCATAAACACAAATATCAACAATATTATTATTATACATATTGTTAAAAAATACTGTTATGCAAGTAGTATCTAGTGAGAAAAGAAAAATTGAAAAGGCAATTTAAATCAGCAGCATCTACATATGAACAATCTGTATGTGCTACAAAAATAACAGACAGAGATTACAAGAAGTCCACATTTGTTGAGGGATACCATTTGTACCAAGGACGTTTACTGAAGGCATATGCTATGAGAGAAAGAGAAAAAGTGTATATGTAACAGGTTTTTGGATTATGTGACACATGGACAGAGCCAAGAACTTAAAAGGTGGGCCTTCAGGGAGTTTTTGAATTGTGTGGTATTAGATGTAGAAGTGACGGATGCAGGTAGATTATGCCAGGCTTTTGCTATACAATGTGAAAATAGAACTTTGCCTGCTGTGTAGTTAGCTGATGAGACAGAGAGAAGTGACTTGTTGACAGAGCGGAGTGGACGATTTGGTGTGCAGATAGTCAGCAATTGGCTAAGAGCGGGAGTTTTGTTGGGTTGTTTTAGGTTGTTGCAAGCTATGACTAGTTGATGATAGATTAGTAGCTGTGGGAGCTCAAGCCAGTGAAGATGTTTAAGAGGTGTACAGTGATGTGTTCGAAATGGGGAATTAGTAGCAAACTTGGAGATTTTGTTGTAATGAGAGTCAAGTTTGTCTAGGTCAGATTTTCTAATATAAGTGAAAATTGGGGCTGCATACATTAATGTGGAAAGAAGGTGAATTTGAGCTAGGGTGACCTTAGCCTGATCTGATAGACAGTGTTTATATGTCTGTATAGGAAATCCATTTTTTGTGTACCTTTTTATAGTTTGAGAGATATGGACAGGAAAATGGAGGTTATCTATTTCAACACCAAGGAGTTTGGTGTGGGGGGAGGGTGAAATGACAATGCCATTATTGGATGTGATAGAGAAGGAAAATGGACAGGTTTTTGCTTTGTTTGGAGAGAAAAGTAGTAGTTTTGTTTTATTAGGATTTAGGATGAGTTGAACATTAGTGATCCACCTTTCTACAGAGGCAAAGGATTCTTGGGCCAAGTGGTGTAGGGTGGTAAGAGATGGGGCTGAGCAGATTAGGGTGGAATCATCTGCATACTGTATTAAAGAGGCCTGCAGGGTGGAGGTATGTAGGTTACTGGTAAAGATAACAAAGAGCAGTGGACCCAATATGGAACCCTGAGGTTCACCAACGGTAGGTGGGAGTAAAGGGTATAGAACTCCTTGCCACTGGACAGCTTGTTGTCGGTCTGATAGGTAATTATCAAACCAAGCAATAGTGTTAGGGGTAAAGGCTAGCAAAGTTAGAGAATCTATTAGGATAGGGTGAGAAACCGTATCAAATGCTTTTGAGAGGTCCAAGGATATGGCAGAAACAAATTTGTTGTTATTTCTATGTTGGTTAACCATGTTTGTGAAGGAGAGAAGGTCCGTGGTTGTGGTGTGGGCGGAAACCATGTTGTGTAGGGGAGAGGAGATTGTTTGTATTTAGGAAATGCATGAATTGGGAGTGTACGCATTTCTCCAGTATCTTTGACAAAGGTGACAAAATGGTAATGGGGCGGTACTTTGAGAAATCATAAGAGTTTCCACTTTTATGAAGTGGAATAATGTACGAGATTGTCCACAGTTTAGGGATATAGGGTTCCTGTATAGAGCGGTTAATAAAAATTGAGAATGGGTAGGATATGGAATCGGCAGCCATTTTTAGGAAATTTGCTGGTAAACCATCTGCTGCAAGAGTAGTAGGTTTAAGTTTTAAGATTTTTTTTTATCGTAGAGGTTGGGACAGATGAGAAAGTAAAAGGAGATGAGTGGTTAGGAGCTATTGGCATGGATGAGTAGCTATTTTTGGATAGAGATTTAATGGATTCAGTAAAGTAATGGCTGAACTTGGAGGCTATATCGCTATCTGTATTTGTGGAGGTTGAGGTGGGAGCTGATGTGATGGTTTTACCAGATTTTAGAAGGGTGTTAATAGTGTGCCAGAACTTGAGGGTTGTTGGAGCATTTGTTTTGGATATTTAGATAGTTTTGTTTATCAAGCTTTGTTTGTTGTTTGACCGGATTCCTAAGTTGTTGGTAGTTTTGTTTGGAAGGACTTGTACTGTCTTTCTTCCAGGTTTTCCATGCATTATCTCTGGATTTTAATAGGGCTCTAATGGACTTACTAAGCCATGGAGCATGGTGAAGTTTAGATCTAATTGTTCTTATGGGAGCTATTAAATCAATGATCTTAGTAAGAGTACTATTAAAATAGTCTACTGCTTGGTCCAAGTGGAGGATACGTAGTAGTTTCCAGTTACATTTTTTTAACGTAGAGTTGAGATCTTGAGGGTTAACATTGCAATAATTTCTGACTTGTCTATAGACTGTAGGTTTGGGTATGTAAATACGTTTGCGTAGGAGGAAAAGTTGGCAGGTGGTCACCAAGTCCATCTGGCAGACAACCCGTTTGGTAGGTTTGTTTCTGGGTAGTTTACCAATGTCCAATCTAGCATAGATTCCTTTTGGGACTTTTTATCTACTCTAGTAGGTTCTTGAATGAGTTGAGAGAATCCATACAGGTTGATGTAGTTAGTGGGGTTGTAGAATTGGAAACTAGTCAATCTGTGTTTAGGTCTCCTAGTAGAATAGTCTTTTGTGGGAGGTTGTTTTTTACCCATCAAATAATTTCCTCATGTACTGGATAGTTATTACCTGGAGGGATGTACGCAAAACGAATATTGATACTATTTTTCTTGTTAAGGAATAGCATTGAGCCTATGATCTCAGGAGTATTAAAGTTTGGTAAAGGAATTAGAAGAGGTTGTAAGATAAGCGTATTTTTATAGACAATTAACACCCCCTCCCTTCTTTTCTATCCCATCTAGTCTTAGGACATTACAGCCTGGAGGGAGAATTTCCTCATTCTGAGTACTGGGTTTTACCCAGGTCTCTGTTATGGTTAAAATGTCAGGGGAATTATGAGTTATGAATGTGTGTAAGTGAGGGAGTTTGTTTAATATACTGCGTGAGTTAAGATTAATGATATGTAGATCTGTAGCGTGTTTGTTTGGGGGTATAATGTTGCCTGGTCCTGGATTTGGGTGAATATCTCCAGAGGTGAGAAGGTATTTCTTTAATAATAGATGAAGTCTGATTGTTTGTAAAATGTCTATGTGGAGTTTACATGATAATTTCTGGAGTATGATAGTGGAAAGTGCTTGTTGTGTACAAGTAATGTTGTGTTCTTATTACATAAAGAGGGGGCTATTGGGAAGGTTATGTGTGTTTTTCGAGGTGTGAAGGTACGTGTTGTATGGCAGGTGGTGTGGGGTAGATGTGTGTGAGGATGTAGTATATGTTAGGGTTGTGAGGGTTAAAAGGAGAAATGTAAGTAAGAAAAGCATGTTGTGTTTCATGTTTGTGGGGGAAAGTGGTGTTAATTGTCTGAGAGGTAAGCAGGGGTGTGATTTGGGAAGATTGCAGTTTATTGGCTGTGGGGTGTGGTAAGGTGATTTGGGGCAAAAATAAAGGTAGAGGTAGTGGGGCAGGGTAGGGAAGAGGAGTTCTTTACAACTTGCGGGAAAGAACACTTAATGTATAGAGTAGCTGATGTAAGTTTACAGTTCTAACCCAAAAATGAATGGATGCAGGGGATTTTCATGCAATGAATATTAAAATCCAGCTGAGGTAAGCTACAGAAGTTATAGCCTAATGCTACAAAGAGTAAAGGGCCTATACTATTAATAATATAGTATACTATAACAGAGTCTCTGGCCAACATGGAGATCCTCCAGAAGGGCCTAAATGAGACTGATGCATGGTGTCAAAGCCATGGTCTCAAGCTAAATGCAAAAAAATGCATAGTAATCCCCTTTGGAAAAAACAGAGTACCCACAAACTACAACATAGGAGGTAATCCCCTGAAATCTGAAGAAGAAATAAGGGATCTAGGGACCCAAGTAGATAGTCAGCTTTCCTTTGATAACCATGTTGCCAAAGTGGTTAGAAAATCCTTCTATGTGACCCATCTGATCACGAAAGGGTTTGCATCAAGATCTAAGGATGTAATGGTGCCCCTCTACTCTTCCCTCATCAGACCCATTATTGAGTACAATGCACCAATTGGAATGTACCTGGCTTGACATCTCCAGCAGCTGGAAAGACCACAAAGGTACCTAACCAAGAGGATTACTGGCATCAAACAGTTGCCCTATGCAGCACGATTGATAAAGCTAAGACTGTTCTCTGTTATATACTGCTTTCTCAGAGGCGATCTCTGTCTAACGTACACAGCCATGTCCAGCCCTGAATTGCTGAACATGCTCCATCTTAGCAAAACCAAATCTACTCGAGCTACATGCTCTAGGGATATAAACCTCAACACAACAATGAACAGAACATGCTGGAAGGATTGATTCCCTTCGCAGAGACTTCCCTTACTATGGAACAGGGTCCCGATCTACATAAGACAGAGCCCCTCACTATCACTCTTCAAGAGGAACCTTGATGAGTGGATGGGTAACAGAAAGTTCACACTGGGGATCACACCAACAGCACTGATAGGGGCCAAGTGTACTAGCTGCTAGTACAAGGGTCTAGGGAACTACTAAAGGGGCGGTGGATACTGCACAACGTGGCTGGGCTAATATATGCCTTCGGGCAGATAGCCCAGTACCAACCTATGAACCTATAAGGGACACCCATTTAGTGCTGCAGACCAAGTTCCGCATAGGTAGTTTTACAGCAGAGTAAATATATATAGCTATTAACCTTAGGAAATTTAAGTACAGGGACTGTTTAAAATCAGTCTATCTGATAAGCAGTAGGGTAGCTTTCTTCTGGTGGAACAGGCTTGACAGGATAGCACTGGTGGGAGAACACCTTAGTAAAATTAAGTAGAGGGCCTGTTTACACAAGTCAGTCAGTGTGGTGTAGGGTAGGTTCCTTCTGGTGGAACAGGCTTTACAGGATAGCAGTGGTGGGAGAAACACCTGGGAGAGATAGATAAGTAGAAAAATACAAGTATAAGTCAAACAATCGTCAGGTGTATAACAAACATATAGTAGGACATTGAATATCACTAGTGGAACTATGTAGACTTACAATGGTAAATAGAAAAACTAGTCTTCAAATACTTAAATATGGTAGATAAACAGTTTAGGTTATAGTCTGTGTTAGATAATAGAAATTATACACATTTAATAAAGCAGGGCAAATTCAAATTACAAGGCTTTTTCTGACATAAACACGTATTAGGAAGCTATTGCTAGCAAGGCGACTTGGTGCCAAATGGAATAGCGGAAATAAAACCTTAGTTCATAAACATATGTTCAAGAATAAAATCTAAGCCACAGCAATATTCTGTAGAGTGTTCTGGCCAAAAACTACTTACAAATACTGCTTACATAAAGCGACTCAAAGACAGAGTGTTTTAGTAATGGGATATTATATGTCCGTGAATCAAGAAAGTACAGTTTTGTACCTACCATAAATGTAGATGTTCGAGTGTTCACCCTGCTGCAGTCATCACACTTGGGTTATCCTGCCGTCAGGTGGTCCTGCAGTCGGCCTGAATTCCAAAGTCTCGGTCCGGCGTCGGTTGCTGTCGCCTCTTCCCTGACATCAGTGCGCCAGGGGTATATAAGAGGCATCCAACGCCATTTACTTCCGTTTTTCTTGCCCCAGATGTCAGGTGCCCCTAATAGGTAGGCAAGATATATATATATATATATATATATATATATATATATATATATATATATATATATCGCTAGATAAAAATAAAACAACACCTTTAGGCACAAGCAAATACACCACAGAAGTAGTACAGGACAGAGCAGTATAGATAACTTCAGCTAGTTCACAGGGGATGGAGGGAGGGTAACCTGGACTGCAGCAGGGTGAACACTCGAAAATCTACATTTATGGTAGGTACAAAACTGTACTATGTTCATCGTGTTACCCTGCTGCAGTCATCACACTTGGGTTGAATCCCAAAGCTAAGGATAGAGGAGGTGGAGTTAAACAAGGTTAGAAGAAGCTAGTAGGCCTTGCAAAACTGCAGTGGCAAAACCAGCTCTAGTCTTAGAATATAGAGGTAAGTGATAGCGTTTGGTGAAGGTGTGCACTGAACTCCAAGTTGCAGCTTCCAGAATATCCTTGCTTGGCACTCCCCTGAGAAAGGCTGCTGATGTAGCTGTAGCCCTGGTGGAGTGGGATGTAATGTTAGCAGGTACCAGTTTCCCATGATGTGTGTAGCAGAAACGTATGCAATGCCCTATCCATTTAGAAATGGTCTGTTTTGAGATAGCTTTTCCTTGTGATCCTGTAGCACAGGCTACAAAGAGGTGGTCAGTTTTTCTGAAAGCCTTAGTTTTATCCAAGTAGTAACGTAATTGCCTGTGAATGTCCAAAGAGTGCAGGAGTCTTTCTCCTTTGTTCTGGGGATTTGGGAAAAAGGTGGGCAAATGAATGGCTTGGTTTAGGGCCACACTGGATACCACCTTTGGCATAAAGGAAATGTTGGTTCGTAGAGAAACTCTGTCTTGATGAAAAATGAGGAAAGGCTCCACTGCCATTAGTGCCTGTAGCTCTGAGACTCTTCTAGCTGAGGTTATTGCTAGCAGCAGGGCAGTTTTCCATGAAAGAAATTTTAAATCAGCTGAAAACGCTGGTTCAAAGGGCGGCAGTGTAATCTTTTCTAGAACAAAGTTGAGATCCCAAGTAGGTGTTGGTGCTCTCCTTGGCAGTCTTATGTTCTTAGCCCCTATGAGGTACCGTCTTAGGAGTGGATGTAAGAATAAAGGAGGATCCGTGTTGTAATGAGCTGAAATTGCTGAGGCGTGGATCTTAATAGATGAAAAGGAAAGTCCTTTGTGCAACATCTCTGTTAAATATTATAGGTTCATAGGTTCATAGGTTTATACTAGGCTATCTGCCCTAAGGCATTTATAAGCCTAGCCCAAATTTTTGTGGCTTACGCCACCCCTTATATGAAAAAATACTGTGCCCATTAGTTTGTTGTGCCTCTGTCCAGCAGTGACACAGAGATGATTCCCGGGGTAAACCTATGATCTCCCATCCACAGGTCTAGATTTCTCTTGAACAGAGTCAGCGAGGTGCTCTGCCTCAAATGGACCGGGATTTTATTCCACAGCATAGGGAGTCTCTGGTGATAAATCTATCCCTCCAGCACGTCCTATTTATATCCGTGCTAAGGTTTAAGTCGCTTGTTCTACTGGTTTTGGTGGATTTGGATTTTTGAGGTGGAGCATGTCCATTAATTCCGGGTTGGACATGGCCTTGTATGTCAGGCACATGTCACCTCTGAGCAGACGGTATGCGATTGAATAGAGCTGGAGTTTCTTCAATCTGGCAGCATATGACAGATTTTGGAGTCCTTTATCCTTTTGGTGAGGAACTTTTGGGGTCTCTCTAATTGCTGCAGATGTCGGGTGAGATACATCCCGAATGGGGCATTGTACTTTCGATCATTGGTCTGATAAGTGAAGAGTACAGGAACAATGACCTCACTAGATCTGGATGTGAATCCCTTCATGATCAGGTGGGCAATGTAGAAGGTCTTTCTAACCACTTGAGCAGCGTGAGTGTCAAAAGAAAGGCCACTGTCAACCTGGGTCCCCAGGTCCCTGATAACCTCTTCTGTGCTTAGTGGATTGCCACCTATATGGTAGCTTGGGGTTACCTTGTTTTTCCCAAGGGTATGACTATACATTTTTGGCGTTTAACTTCAGGCCATGGCTCTGGCACCAGCTATCTGTTTCCGTGAGTCCCTTCTGAAGGATATCCGTGTCCGATGCACTTTCCACTATGGCCCAGTTTGCAGTCGTCTGCAAACTTTGTCAGCCAAAGTCCTCCCATGTTGGTCTGTACTTCTGAGAAGTAGATGCCAAACAATAGGGGCCAAGGACCGAGCCCTGTGGGACACCACTTGTGACCGGCTTGGAGTCTGACACAGCGCCAGCAACTCTAACCCTGTGGGTTCTGTCCTTAAGCCAGTTTGCAACCCATCTTGTGACATATGGGTTTACATTTAAGCTGGTAGTTTTTCTACAATACCGAGTGGGGTATTGTGTCGAAAGCCTTGCAAGGTCAAGGTAGGCTGTATGGACTGCCTTTCCTCATCAATGGCCTTGGTGACTGTTTCAAGAAGTCGACCAAGTTCAAAGGCATGATCTTCCCTTGACAAAGCCAAACTGGGTCGGGTCCAATGTCTGCAAGTCCCCTATATCTTTGTTTATGAGCTCCATTATGATCCTCTCCATAGCTTTGCAGACTAGACTTGTTAAGCTTATGGGGCGGTAATTACCAGGGTCCGTGAGGCGCGCCTTTGTGGAGTGGGACCACAGTTGCCGTCGCCACTCCTTGGGCACGTATCCTGTGGTAAGGCTGAGATTAAACAGCTGCCTTATGTGCGGGTTTAATTCCTCATTTAGCTCGTAGCACACAGCCGGGACACCATCCGTCCCATTGATGCTGTGTTTTTAGCTTTAGAGAGCAGCTTTCACCTGCGCATTTGAGATGTCCGGGAGGCTACACTCGGCTGGGATAGTTATCTCTCCTTTAGGGAGAGGGGTGAAGTTTGCACTGAACCTGTCTGCCAGTATGTTGGCAATGTCTGTGGGTTCAGTGATTTTTGTATCATTTTGGACTAATTCTGAGCATATCTGGGAGTTTCCACCCAGGTTCCTAACATAGCTGAAAAGGCCTTATGATTGTCCTTTGAATCCATGGCAATTTTTCTCTCAAAATTGGCCTTAGTTGATTTTATGAGTGCTCGATTTTTTACTAATAATGATCAGGGGTGACTTCCCTTTTATGGATTTTGTTCTATCATGTAATAGCTTTCTCCTCTTATTGTAAAGTTTGTTAATGGCTGGGGTCCACCAGACTGGACGTTTGCCCTTTGTGTAAAGAGTCTTGGTTTTATTTGGGATTGCCTGATCCATGCAGTCCTGGAGGTGTTCATAGAAGGCATTTGTAAGGGCTTCCGCAGCTTGGGTTGTGGTTTCCTCTGGCTCAGGGGCCTTGAAGGATACCACACCAGTCTTAGTAGTGTGAAGTTTGCTTTAGAAGTTCTTCACTATGGTCTTTTTGTTTGGGGTGGGGGCGGGATGTGGATTTCCAGTGAGATTAGTTTATGATCAGATCTCACCAATGAGGGATAGACTTCCGGTGTGGAGCATTTTGTCCCCATGTTTGTGACAATGAGATCTAGTATATTTTCTCCTCTCGTGGGAACAGTGACTAGCTGTTCCATGGCATTTGAATTTATGAACTCCAGGAACCGTTGGGCTAGAAAGTTAGGGCTTGAGTAATGTTCCCAGTCTATATTCTGGTAGTTGAAGTCACCCAATATGATGGTGTTTGGAGATACATTTATACCCTCCAGTGTCTTCAGGAAGGCTGTGTGGGGTTCCTGAGTTTGAGAGGGTAGCCTGTAGCATGCTACAATTTGTAGAGCAGTTTTGCCTATGGTTAGTTGCACCTGGATGGTTTCGAGCTTAGATGCGTTGCCACCAACCTGGAGGTGTGGGTATCCTTTATGAATATGGATACACCCTCCTTTTGTGGTGTGGTCCGGGTTTTGGGGCGGAACGCATGATATGAGGTAAAACCTAATAGTGCCGGGTGCTCTCAGGAGCCTTGAACCAGGTTTCAGTTACAGCACAGACATCGATGTTCTCCATACTGAGAAGGGCCTCGAGTGCGCATTTTGAGATTTAGACTTCTGGCATTGAGCAGCATTACCCTCAGTTTCTTCCCATTTTGTTTTCTAGGGTGGTAGGTTTAGAATTTGAGCCTTGCCTAAAAAGGCACTATGGGGGTGGCAAGAGCCTTAGCCAATATCCGGAATCCCAGGGTGACAGGTGCAAGCCGTCCCTCGAAGCAGCGTGGCTTGTCAAGCATGTCATCCCAGGCAGACAGACACTGGATCCCCTTTGAATGACACCAGACATTAAGCCAATTGTTAAAGCTGATCATCTTGTCTCTATATTGTGGCATCATTCTTGGTGAAGGAAGGATACTGCTCAGGGTTAGGGTCATACCTGCCTGGGCTACATAATCAGAGAGCTCCTCTATGTCTCTTTTCATGTAGTCCAGGGAGGTATGCGTCTCAGGTCGTTCACACCAGCATGGACAATGACTGTGTCATATTTGTACTTGCCGTGGAGTGACCCGAAAGTGCTTGTGTTATGTGGCGGATTCTAGCCCGATAGGCAGCTTACTGTGACCCTCTCCTTGTTCAGCCTGGTGAGTGGGGCGTCAGTGTGTCTGACTATGGAGTCACCTATGACAAGTATGTTTGGTGTTGTATTTGGCCTTAAGGGCTGTGACTGCTTTGCACACTGCTTTTGTGGTTTATGTGTTGCTTGTGGGGTGTCTTGAGGTAGCAGTTGTTTGGGTGTCTGCTTTGGAGGCCTCTGCTGTTTAGGTAAATTTTTACTCAGAGCCTCCGAGTATGTCTTTGTGTGTTTATGTGTTTGATTCAGTGGAGTGGTAGCATTATGTGAGGCTGGTTTTGTGGTGTGTGTAGTTGCCTTCTCCTCCTGTCTGGTCTTGCCAGTCCTGAGTTGAGAGAGCTCAGCCTCCAGTTTGGCTAAATAGCTGCATCTCTAGCAAGTATTTGTGTTATGTGGGAGGAGGAGAGGGTTGTCTGTGTACATGAGGCAGTTATAACATTGCCTCAAGATTCCCAGATTCACCAGCTGGACCGGAGAGGATGTAGAATGTGAGGGATGTTTGGATCAAGGGGATTTTGGCCTTTAGCCTGGTTCCAGGCGCAAAATTTTTTCCATTTGTCTGAATAGGTTTTCCTGGTGCTGGGCCTCCTGGCCTCCAGGATGACATCCATAACAGCTTTGGACAGAGGTGTTGGCTGGTTGTTAAGGTAATTTGCCATGCAGCCAGGTTTAAAGTCTTGAACTGGCTGTGTAAAATCTAACTGTCTCGTTGGGTGAGCAGGTGAGGAATTTGTGGTAAAATCCATGGTGGGCCGTGGGCCATGTTCCTTAGAATTGGATACCAATGCTGGCGTGGCCAGTCTGGTGCAACGAGTATCATTTGTGGCCTCTCTAATCTGACTTTCCGCAGTACTTTTGCTAGAAGAGGCAGTGGAGAAAAGGCATACACTGTTAACGTTTTCCAACTGAATGAGAGGGCGTCCACTTTCCAAGCTTGTGGATGGAATGTCCTTGTGAAAAATTTTTGAAGTTGATAGTTGTGGCGGCTTGCAAACAGATCTATGTCTAAGCGTCCCCATTTTTGAGCTATCATTGCAAATACTTGTGGATCTAGTTTCCACTCGTGAGGATCCATGATGTTTCTGCTTAGGTCGTTTGCCAATGTGTTTTTCTTTCCTGGCAGGAATTGTGCTTGTAATTGAACCTGGTAAGACAGTGCAGTGTTCCACAAGGTCATTGCTTGCCTGCATAGAGGTTAGGAATGTGTGCCCCCTTGCTTGTTTGTGTACCACATTACTGTGGTATTGTCCATCTTTATTATTAGTTGTCCTGGGTGTAAAAGGTCCTTGAAAGCTGTTAGGGCATTCTGTACTGCTAGCATTTCTTTTTGATTGATATGCAGATGCCTCTGATCTGTAGACCATTTGCCCTGAATGCACTGTCCTGCCATGTGTGCTCCTCAGGCATAGTCCGATGCATCTGTTGCCATAGTTTGCCTGGCTGTGGGTAAGGTGAAAGGCTGACCCTTGTTGAGGTGACATGCCGGTGCACACCATAGAAACTCCTGCTGAAGGCAGGGAATGAGTGATATCATTGTTTCCAAGCTGTGGCTCTGCTGAGTCCATACGCTTTTCAGGTACCATTATAATTTCCTCATATGCAGTTTTGCAAATGGTATTAGTAGTATGCAAGATGCCATGAATCCCAAGGCCTGCAGAATTTTTCTTGCAGGGAGTTGGGTCTTTGTTGCCATTATTTTGAAATACTGAGTCAGCTGCTGTTGCTTGTCTGGCGTGAGATAAGCCATCTGGACAGTTGTATTCAAGCTGGCACCCAGGAATATTATGTTTTGTGAGGGCACTAGTTTTGATTTCTTTTTGTTTACTGTGTACCCTTGGTAACTTAGAAGGTGTTTGACAAATGCCAGATGCTTTAAAAGGATGTCCTTGCTTTCTGCCTGAATAAGGCAGTCGTCCAGGTATGGGTATATTTGAATTCCTCTTTGTCTGCAGTATGCAATTACTGGTGCCAGGCATTTTGTGAAGACCCTGGGTGCAGTAGATAAGGCAAAGGGCAGTGCAGAGAATTGATAATGCGTTGAACCTGCAATGAAGCGGAGGTATCTTCTGCAATTTTGTCTGATAGGGACATGCAGGTATGCCTCCTTGAGATCCAGCATTACTAGCCAAGCATTCTTGCCCAGCATGGGAAGAAGCTGCTGTAGTGTTAGCATCTTGAATTTTGGTACTTGCAGATAGGTGTTCAGAATTGAAAGATCCAGAATGGGTCTCCATGCTTTGTCCTTTCTTGGGACTAGAAAGAGTCTTGAGTAAAATCCTTTTCCTTGCTCCTGTGTAGGTACCTGTTGAATGGCTCCCATGTCCATGAGAGCTGTAATTTGTTTTTGTGCCTCTGCCCATTGATTTGGTGGCAGGTTTGGCATTCCTCTTATCCTTGGTAAGGTATGAAAGTGGAATCTGTATCCTTGAGACAATGTTTAGGACCCATTTGTCTTCTGTGATGATGTGCCAGTTGTCTGCAAAAAAATGCTAATTTTCCTCCCAAGGGAGCTACCAGAAGAGATTTGCATGGTAGTTTGAGGATTGAGTCATTGTGTTTGTCTTCTGCTAGCTTGGGGCCTGTCTTCTCCTCCTTTCTGGGTAGCAGTACCCCACTGGCGAGGTTTGTAAGGGCCTTGTGACTGACCTCTGCCCCTTGGTCGTCTGTATTTGCCCCTCTGTGATCTGTCTGAAGCTGGAAAGGACCAGTTTTTTGTTGGCCAATTTCTGCTGAAACGAGGAGGTTGTACCTGAAAAAATCCTTGACCGTCTGCATAGACTTTGCCTTATCCTCCATTTTCTTTAAAACCTCTTCTGCTTTGACACCAAATAATACATCCTGCTGTAAAGGTGCATCTAATAATTTTGCTTAAACATGATCAGGTAGGGTTTGTTCTTTTAACCAAGCATGTCTACTATGACAGAGCCAGTAACAGCTGCTCTACAGGAGGCTTCCAACGAATCAAATCTGCATTGTAAAGTATGTTTGCCCACCTGTTCAGCTGCATGCAACAGATCCTGCATTTCCTTGAATTCAGACTGGTCAGTATGTATGCTCATTTTTTGTTTTAATAGAGACATTAGGAATTGCTGATATTTCAACATGTGAAACTGACAATTTAATGCTCTCACAGCCAGAGTTGCTGAGGTGTATATTTTCTTTCCCCATCTATCTAGGGCTCTGGAATCCCTTTCAGAGGGCACAGTATTTCTAGCCATAGAAGCTTTAGCTCCCTTAGGACCCTGGGAAATTGTTTCTGGGTCAGCCACAGGGCTTTTATGAAGGAATTTGTGTGAGTCAGGTACTCTGTAGTATCTGTCTGGTTTGGCTGGAGCAGGAGGTAGAGAGTCAGGATTTAAACTAGACTCCAAGTAAACATCATCCACAATATCTAAAACTGGAGGGATAGCAAGAGGTCTGTGCTGGGGTAGTAACAGGAACCCTCAGAGCCTTTTCTTAGAATCAGAGTAGTCCTGGCCTTCCCAGTGGAAATGTTCCCTCATGGTATGTAAAGTTTCCCCAAAGGAGTTGTCTTCAGGGGGAGATGCTGAGGGAATAGAGTCTTCAGCATCAGAATCTTCATAAGGTGGAAAAGTGTAATCCTGTTCCACAGAGGAATGTGAGGAAATTGAAACCTGGTCAGAGGAAGCATAATCCTCCTCTTGTCTTGGTCTTTTATCAGGAGGGGGATGGGAACCCCTGGTTAGGGTAATCAAATCTTCAGCCATCTTAAGCATCTGTTTCTTAGGCATGGGGCGTTGAACTGTACACTGATGTACAGTCTTCTTAGGTTTTAAAGGAGTTTTAAGCTTAGCATAAGATTTAATGGTGAGTGTAGTCGGTCTGAAGACACCTTCTGCAACCGAAGGTGTTTCCATTGCACCGGGGTCTACTTCTGCTCCGGTGTTGGAAGATGGCTGCGTCGGCCTAGTAGGCTCCGCTTGGGAATCCGCAGCTGTCTGGGGTTCCAGTTCTGCGGTCGTCAGGGGCTGCATAGGCTCCTCAATGAAAACTGGAGAACTGGCGACAGGCCCAGCAAAGGCCTTGGAGTCTGGCTTGTTCCTAGACTGCCTGTCCTTATCCTTGTGTTTTTTATGTATGCCGGTCGTCAGCTGCTCCTACGGCATGATATAATTAAATTTCCTACCAAAATGATGCCGTGCGCAGTCAAAACAGCGTTTGATAGTTCTTTTATTAAACCTAGCACAGAACCGACAACCTGTGACGTCGTGGTCTGGGCCTAGGCAAGGAATACAATAGGAATGGAAGTCCTTATGAAGTATTTGCTTCCCACAAGAAATGCAATTGTTAACTTTTTCTGACATCGGACTGAGGCAAGAAAATGTTCCCCAAAGGGGTACTTAGCTTTATTGAAGACTTCGGACTGAAATTCGAATCGAAAATTTCAGGTGTCGGCCGACCGGCACTTGGGAACTGCTTCTGCTTCGGGCACCGCACGGCAAGAAAGACTGAAGAAAATGGCGTCAGATGCCTCTTATATACCCCTGGCGCACTGACGTCAGGAAGAGGCGACAGCAACCGACGCCAGACTGGGACTTTGGAATTCAGGCTGACTGTGGGACCGCCTGACGGCAGGATAACCCAAATGTGATGACTGCAGCAGGGTAACATGATGAACATCAGCACACTCTATATTAAAATAAGGATCGCAGCAACCGTTACAGCATTTATGTGAACCAAACAATTCTGTCATACACAATACAGGATTCACAGCAGTATACAAATTAGTACACCTATTTCAAATGTTAGTATACAACAAGTTTGGTTGCTCAACTATTTGTAGTCAAATACAGCTAAGCTGATCAGAATATTTGATACAACTCAACTATTACGCTAATTACCGCTTAGAATGTAAATACAAATGATGCAACTCTGTTTGTGGTATTTTAATTTAAACAGCAGCTCTGGTCACTAATCCATTTACAACAGATACATCGTGTTTAACAGTATATAATTCTAAAAAGGTGTGATACACTTTTGGATGGGCTAAATAATACAGCAAATCTGCTCGTTTAACTATTGTAGCCAGATTTTAGAGGTAATACTCATGAATGATGCGACTCAGTTTGGAGCTGGTAGAAGTGGATAGCGGGACCATACAGACACTACCTCACCTTTCATAACAGATTACAACAACAAATTCAAAGCAAAACAATGATAGGAATACACACAGCATCAGCACGCTAATAGAGAAAGCTGGTAAATAAAT
>NC_056728.1:271268394-271438394 GCF_019279795.1 Protopterus annectens
GAAATTTTAAAAGGGCTATTCTGAAACCAGTTCAAAAAAAATGTGCCTAGTTCTTAAAAAAAATAAAATAAAACTTTCCAAGAAGAGTAGAGTTGCCATCGTAATACAAGCACCTTTTTTCATCGTAGGCATTTTTTTGTGCTTGAACATAAACACAGAACTCCTTTTACTCTAACACAGCTAGTGCATCCCATTCTCCATTCTAGTAAACTGATCACTGTTACCAAGACTTGTCTGACAGCAGACTTATCAAATACATGTATAAAGTTGTCCAGTTCATTGTACATGACCTAATACTTCTATTTTTTTTCAAATCTGATGAGTAAAGCCCACTGTCAGTGATCCTACCAAAGGTTACTGGGACACAAAAGAAGCAGGCATTAGAAAATTCACTTCTTTGAACTTGGAGGTGGGGGAGGGTCAGCTGTTATGTACTCTGCAGATGTTGGAATATACATCCTTAATGCATGCAGCATATTGGAGAACTGGCAGACAAACAATAAAGTTCCTTTATACAATGACATTTTTAAAAAAGGTATAAAACTATTTTTTTTCACCAGTGTCATATAATAATAGCAATAATCCATCCCTGTGTGTGTGGATTTACTCATGGCTGGCTTTGTTGGATCATTTAGGCTTCATTCTTGTGATCAAACTACGGCAACCATGGGAAAATCCGGTATTACCCACACCCAGTCATGGATTACTGCTTAATAAATTGACAAGCAAGCACACAGTTACATCTCTAGGCAGTTTACATATCACAGGATAATTTGTCAGGACTAATGTTAGCTTCAATAGTGCTGCAATGCTCCATTACATAGAAATTGACAAAATATTAAAAACAAGTTTCATTTACCAGAAGTACAAAACTGATGTCAACTTATCTATACTGATGCCAATTTCAAGATGAGACCTCAGTCTATCATACTGTTATGCTACCTTACAGATAAAACAAATATAAAATTGTTTCACATTCTAAAGCAAATAGCTATACTTCGGCATGTGTGCTACACAGAGGTAGTATGTAAATGCAGTCTGTCTGCCCTGATGCCAGCTTCAAAACAATACCTCACCCATCATGTTGCAATGCTATCTTACAGAAATATTAATAAAAACATTAAGCATATTATCATTTTCATAATCTGAAACGAGAAAAATTATGTTTCTTCAGGTTTGGTGGACAAAGGTCATATACTAGGGCCAGTTTGCCTGCGATAATGGCAACTTCCAAATAATGCCTCACCCATCACATTGTAATGCTCCTTTAGCAATATAGGCAAATATAAACAATATCATAAATGTCACACTCTGAAACACAAGCAAACCAATATATCCATGAAAGTGTGGTAAACAGAGGTCATGTACTGTGGCTTGTTTGTCCATAGTGATGCAATGTACAGGGACAGATTTGTCTGGATTGATGTCAGACAGTCACTAATACCTTGCTATCCTTTCCATGTAGTTCAGCAATCTTGCAAATATGACAATATATAATTTTTCATAAATTGTTACTATGAACACACTAATGTACATTTTTTCTCTTCCTTTAAAACAGGTTTATGTACTGTCGCTGCTTTCACCAACACATTGTTCACTGTGACTTTGAGTCAGGTACAACTCACTGTAAAAGTTATGACCAAGTCTGACACTTTCAAAACCACTGATACAAAACAAATACTCAGATCTTCATTTCCATATAGCCTGCATTCTTAGATCTTTTTACCACCCTCATCAGCGACCTGCTGCCTGACACTCATATCCACACACACACACACACGCACACGCACACGCGCACACGCACACACACACTGCAGAGGTATCATCTTTCACCCTTCCTCAGATATCTACTTTTCTTTTGTAAAGTGCAATGAAAAATGCCATAAGCTTCAGCTGGGATTCTCCCCAACCACAACAGGCATCTTAGAATAAGCCTCATCAGCACATAAGTGTTAAGTTGTTAATGCTCTGTGTTCAGTCGTTTTAATTCAACAGCAGAGTGTTAAATATTGGTCTCTACAGACTGTTTTAAATCCTGTCTTGCTTTATTTCACAGCTCTACTACTCTGCCAAATCAGTGTTTTTTTTTTTAAACACTGTATGCTACTTCTCTCTTTCTATAAAATGCAATATTAAATGTTGCTGCTCCAGTCAGGGCTCCCTCCCATGCCAGAACTCCAGTCTCAGAAGTTCTACAAAACCATATGCTGCTTTCAATAATTTGCTCAGAACTGAGATAACCTACATCCGAAATGTTAACAAGTACCTCTTCTTTCCTTATACCTCCTTGTTCTCCCTTCACTTACTTCCTTACCGCTATCTAACTTTCTTCTCCGATTTTCTGTCTAAATATACCATAAGCCTGTTTTTCTTCACTTCATTTTGCAATTCCTATTTGTCACTAACTTATCTTTAATTTCTCTACAAATGGTTTAAATTTCTCTAAATATTAAATGATCATCATATCTTTTATTGATTAACCAATGTTTTTATATTATGTCTAATTTGTTATCATTTAAACTGCATATGTTTTTGTTTTATTTTTTAAGATTGTAAAATTATTGTTCTTAAAATGTTTTGTAATAATTTGGAGCTTTTCTCTCCAATCCTCCACTGAAAATGGGCTCCTAGCCAGTCTGACTTTCCCAGTAATCAAATGTCAGTAAATAAATAACTAAATACCAGAAGAATGCAAAGCCCCTGTAATCATGACTGCACAAGTAAAGACCGCAATCTCCAAAGTCAATAACACAGCATCCATGGGACCCGACAATATCCCAAGCTGCGTTCGGCACGAACTACAGAACAAACTGACACCCGACCTAAGTACCATGTTCAATCATAGCCTCACTTCAGGCTGTATGCCTACTGAATGGAGCACAGCGACGGTTATCCCACTCCACAAAGGGGTCGCCGCCACAGATGCCGGGAACTACTGCCCCATTAGCCTGACGAGCCTGGTCTCCAAGGCCATGGAACATATCATCTTGAAGCTTATAAACAAGGACGTAGGTAACCTCCAAACTCTGGACCCCACTCAGTTTGGGTTTGTAAAAGGTAGGTCACGTCTCCTAAGCCTGATTGACTTCTTTAAAGCAGTCATCACCAGAGCCGTGGATGAGGGTAAGGTGGTGCACACAGCCTACCTTGACCTCGCCAAGGCTTTCGACACCATCCCCCACTCTGGAATTATAAACTCACTAGACTGGGCATAAATTCCTGTGTCACAAGATGGTTGGCCAACTGGCTCACTGACACAACCCACACAGTGAAAGTAGACGACTCCAAAGCCAACTTCAAACCAATGACAAGTGGAGTACCAAAGGGCTCAGTCCTGGGTCCTCTCCTGTTCTACTTCTGAGAAGTCCAGGCAAATACAGCCGGTCTTTGATTAATGAAGTTCGCAGATGACTGCAAACTAGGTACCATAATAGAATCGCCTAATGATGTGGACATTCTACAAAGGGGCCTCATTGAGACTGATGCTTGGTGTCAGTCATGGCCTCAAGCTCAATACCAAGAAGTACACTGTCATCCCCTTTGGGAAAAACACTGCACCCATGAACTGCCACATAGGCATAGCCTACTAAACACCAAAAGTGTGACAAGAGACCTTGGGACACATGTGGACAGTAGTCTCTCCTTTGATAATCACATCGCCACAGTAGTCAGGAAACCCTTCTATGTGGCACACCTCATCCCAAAGGGGTTCACCTCCAGAAAAAAAGAGGTAATTGTTCCCCTCTATTCATCCCCCATCAGACCCATTAGAGAGTACAATGCCCCATTTGGCATGCACCCTACAAGACATTTACAACTAGAAAGGCCACAGAAATACCTCACTAAGGGGATTACCAGCCTCAAACATGCCATACATAGACCATCTCAAAAAATTCCAGCTCTACTTTGTCGCCTATCACCTACTCAGAGGTGACCTCTGCCTAACATAAAAAGCCATGTCAAACCCAGACCTGTTGGACATGCTAGACTTAAAGAACCCCAATCCCACCGAGCCACATTCTCCAGGGACCTAAACCTTGCCACCACAACAAACAGAACATGCTGGAAGGATATAGTCTTGTCCCAGAGACTTCCCATGCTCTGGAACATTCTACTCATTCATGTCAAGCAAAGCTTCTCATTTGCCCTCTAAGAAAAATCTCAACAATTGGGTGGGAAATAGGAAATTCACCCCAGGGATCACTTCTGTGGCTCTGCTAGAAAGGGGCACAGAAAAATAACTTTCTTGTATGGTGAAAGCCAGGGAATTTTTTTGGCTAGGCTTATAGGTCCCAGGGCTGATAGCCTAGTACCTACCTATGTACCTTTATGGTCAGATCTTACCAGGGAGGATGATACTACTGTAGGGGTGCTGCAGTGGTTACCCATGTTGGTTAATACCAAGTCCAAGATATTATCACCTCTTGTGGAGGTATCGGCTATCTGTTCCAAGGTATTTGCATTGATAAAATTGAGGAATCTCTGGGCATTTGTGTTCTGGCATGAGTTTTTCCAATCTATGGCTGGGTAATTAAAGTCACCCAGGATTAGTGTAAAAGGTTGAATCTTGATTGATTTGAAGAGGTCCAGATAGGTGGATTGGGCATCTTGAGTCAAATTAGGGGCCTGTAGCTAGCTATAATTTGAATAGGGGGTCCTGTCAATAATTAACTGCACCTGGAGTGTCTCCTGTGTGTCATACTGTTTGACCAGCCTGGAGGTGTGTGTGTCTTTAATAAATATATATCGAAATTCCACCTCCTTTGCTGCTCACAGTTTGGGGTCTGAATGTGTGATAGGATGAGTAACCAGGTAAGGCTGGGGTGCTCTCCGCAGCTTTGAACCAGGTTTCTCTGACTGTGCAAATGTTAGCATCTTCCAGGGTTAAGAATGCTTGCAATGACTGCAGTTTCATGTTTAGACTCCTAGCGTTTAGCAGCATGACCTTTAATTTGCATTTCGTTGAAATGATTATGTTGGTATTATTGACCTCCTGACTTTTCCTAAAAAAGGCACTATGGGGGAGGCAAGGGCCTTTGCCAGAAGCCTGAAGCCCAAGTGAGGCAGATGCAGGCCATCTCTAGCAAAGCATCATGGTCTGTCGATCAGATCTTCCCAGGCTGTCAGATACTAGATCCCCCTGGAATGACACCAGAAACTAAGCCAATTGTTAAAGTCAATCATTTTTGGTTTGTATTGAGGCATCATTCTGGGTGACGGTAGAATGCTGCTTAAGGCTATGGACATACCTGCCTGGGACACATATTCAATGAGCTCAATCATGTCTCTCTTCATATAGTCCAGGGAGGTACATCTCAAGTCATTCACACCAACACAGACTATGACAGAGTCATAACAGTACCTACTGTTGAGAGACTTGAGTGCGTGTGCGATATGGCAGATTCTGGCACCTGACAAACAACTAACCGTGACTTTCACCTTATTCAGCCTGGTGACAGGCACATCTGTGTGCTCACAATGGAGTCTTCAATGACTAATATGTTGGGTTTATGGTTAGGCCTTAGTGGTTGCAAGACACTGGTGTGTGGATTATGCATTGTGGAGGGGTTGTGGAGTTCTCATGTATTTTTGCCTCTGAGGTATCCTTCATTTGGGTTTGTTTGGGTTTGTTTTTGTTGAGGACCTCCACATATATAAGTGTGGGTTGTGTGTAGTTGTGGGTGGTGTTTGAGGTGTAGTGATTGTGTTGAAAACCTTTTCAGTGCCAGATGTACTAGCTTGTGAGGGAGAGCATAGCCTAGCTTCTTTATGTAATTGCATCTCACAACATATTGTGTTCCTAGGTGTTAGTAGTAGTAGTAGATGGTTGTCAGTGTACATGAGGCAGTTGCTAACTGTCTAAGGATGCCCATATCGACCAGACTGGCAGGAGAAATCATAGGAAACTGTCCATTCATATTTGTCAGAATCTGAGGGAGAGGGGCCAGGGAGAGCTAACAGGCAGGCCTAAAGCCCAAGTGCTTAAACTAAAACTAAGAGGCTTAGAATAACACTTAAAATTTAAACAACTAAAAACGAACAGTAATAAATGCAGCAGAAAAGACGCAATTAACCACTTTAGAGAACAAGTAGCAAAAAAAAAACAAGCTGAAGTAACAGAGTTGGAGGAGGAAACACACATACTGTAAACGCAGCAAGCAACTGAATATTTTTTATAGCATAGGATATGCATGCTAACACATCTATAACATAATATCCTACATAAGCTAAACTGTTTCTTGCAGTGCTTCGATGTCTTAATGGTCAGGTTCTGTCTTAAATGGGTTGGTCTGAATCAGCCCATTACACTAGTTATGGGATAAATATATTCTTGCAATAAACTTTCAACCACTGTATTTTTCTTATGATCTAGCCTCTTCAACCAAACAGATGACAATTCTGACCCTCTGCTTGTAAACTGATATAATTCACTGTGAAATCAGCTTTCAGTTGTTCTTAAGATGTGGTACCACTGGTGGAAATAACAGCTGAAAAGAATCTAAAAGAAGATTGCAGTGTCTTGTCTAGTAAATGCAGAGAGTCCATTTTCAAGGTTTTGCCTAGTAAATTTTAAATTTGTTTGGCTCGTTAATGTATCACATTATACTTAACATAAAAGTATATTCTCAGAATCTTCACTATTACTGCAACTCTTCTGGGGACAGTACAGGTGGGTTGTGCTCCTGACCAAGGACTAACAGCGGGGCAAGAAAGACCTGAGAAAATGGCACAAGCTGGTGACCCTTATACCCCTTACATCCTAACATCAGAAGGAATGGCATCAGCCAGGCCAGTAGAAAGAGAACACATTTTTGGTATGCAGGCTGGACAATGGCTTTCACAGCAAGAAATCAATGGTAGTTATTACTGCAACAGTGAGAAATGATTATCATCTGTTACACCATCCTTTCTGACACGCACTGCAGTATTAACTCGCAATTAAAAAGCAAAACACATCTCATGGCAAATCTAAGCATTTCCTAAAGATTCTTAATTGTATAAAGGAAAGCTGTTACTGACTATGACATCATTTTATGCAGTGATTTTAGCTCCAATCCAGTGACACACAGCAATTTCTTAAAATTTGTTTTCTGCCAGCCTTCATGAATTAGCAGGCAGAGCAGCATTCACAGAAACCTTAATCTACTGTATATATATATTCAAAATGATAACAAGTATAATCTGAGAGTCCTGAATGGCATCCTGTCTATGAAGCAAAGGTGCTGGGCACAACCCAAAGAAAATAAAGCAAGTGAGTATTTTAGTTGAAGGAAAAACAATACTTGAACACAAAAAAGCATCATTAGACCAGTATTAATCAAAACTATGGCAACACAGCCTTTCTGGAATACAGACTGATACAAGTAGGGTTTCTATGAAGCAGTATATCTGAGTTCTCACTCACCATACATCCAGGGTTAATTTGTTTAACAGATCTCAGCCTCATCTCCCATGAGCTAAATGGGATGTTATTCTTCGGAAAAAATCACACACACTGCCTGGCATGCTGCTTAAACAGCAAGTCATGCATCTAATATCCAACATTACTTAATATTAAATAATCCTTCTGTATTATACAGACCTATGAAATAAGCAAAGGAAGATTTTTTTATGTAGCATACTCCTCTTCAACGAACAAATACTGTGGTGGTGGTGCTGCGGTAGCATTGTCGATTCACAGTAAGACGTTGTCCTGTTCGATTCTCAGCTAGAGCGTCTTCTGTGTGGAGACATGCGTGAATGGGCATACCTTCATTGAAGGTTGTGCATCAGGGCTGGCAAATCGGCACGTAAAAATCTACTGGCAATCATTAGCGGACCGGAGTTCCGCTGTGGCGACCCCTAACCGGGAAAAGCCGAAAGACACAACTCCTCCTCTTCAACGAACTGTAACAGACAGTTCTATAATATAGCAGTTAACTCTAAAAGTAAATCTGTTTATGATTAGCTTTTGGCAATAACATACAGCAACATTTCAATACTAGTTCTGCATTATTACCTCAAGCAAATGTAAGCAATATCAAAGAAAATCTGTTGATTCATTATCCTCTCCCCTGTAAAGATTACTGCCATACCCTTTCAAAAGCAAAACACTTAACCATTAAACAGAGAACACAGCTTCTCCTAAGATTCTTCTGTTCAAACTTTTGAACTCATGAGTCATTCCTACCCTTTTGGCCAAGTATGCTACTGTTAGAGCCTTAGTATATCATCTTAGATCTCTGCCTTATTAACCCTCCAAAAGTAAGATCCAATACACCAATCACAGCTTCTCACTCACTGGCCCTAAAGTATGGGCAGTTCTTCCCTTTGTTTTAAAAGAACTTCATTCATGGACATCCAAGATGGCTGCACACAACAGCTTGATTTCTACTATCCAGTGTGAAAACAAAAACTGAGAAAAAAGGACCAGTGAAATTGTAAGTGTGGGTAAAATTCAGTTGCTGAAAGCAAGTATATTGCCTGGATGCTAGCAATGAAGAAATTTTGAGAACCTTAAAAAAAAACAACCAAAAAAGGCAAAGAGAAAACACTGACTGGGGCGAATCCAGCAAAAAGGAGTTTGAGCTTCGAGCTTCAGTTCTGGTTCAAGAGACATCTTCCAGTAATTTAGAGGAAAAAATATATCAAATGTAATCAGAGGTGATTAGAACAAATGAAACATCGAAGGAATATATCACTTCCCATAACAAAATTCTGGAAAAATAAAATAAGCTTTGACTAGCTTAATTATCTGTCAAGATGAGCTGATTGACTGATTGACAGGGATTGGGTCGAGATCTACGGCAAAGATTGAATACACATGCCCTCTATGGTATGTATCTGTCCAGACACATACAATAACTGGAATGTCCACAGAGATCCCTTACAAAAAGGATACAAGGCCTAAACAACAAATCCTATACAGACCAACTCAAAGCTCTGTCACTATACTCGGTATCCTGCAGACTGCTAACAGGTGACCAGTGTATGACATATAAGGCAACCTCCAACCGAATACTGATGAATTTACTGCACATCAGCAAGTCAAATGGCACCAGAAATACTCAGTCTAAGGATCTAAACCTCTTCTGCAACATCAACAGAACAGTCTGGAGGGACAGATACATCTCACAGAGGATACCATTGCTGGGTAACAGGCTTCTCATCTACATAAAATAAAGTTCCTTCCTGCCCATATTCAAGCACAACATGGATCTATGGATGAGAAACAGAAACGTTACCCAAGGACTGCCCCTGTACTACTAATGGACAGAGGCATCTCCTAAATACTTTATCGAATGCATTGGGCCCCTCAAATTATCTATGGTATGATCCCAGGTTTTTTTTTGTTTTTTTTTTTAAGGGTAATATACAATTACTGACCATGGGATGGGCAAGGCCAATCTCTAACCAAATGGGATAGATTAAATCAAGCACAAAAAGGGAAACTGGCTAGACTTAAAAAGACATGCAAGGGCAACTAGCATAGTACTTACTTATGAACCTATGACAAAACTGAAAAAAATAGAAGTTGAAATGAAGAAAATGATGGCTGAATATGACATGGCTCAAGAACATCTGTTTCAAAAAATGGCAGAGTTAGAAGATGGAGAGGTGGAAGTGCAGAGAAAACCTGAAATTTTCTGTTCTACAAGAGAAACAGGAAGGTACAGGCTGTATTAATTTTATGAAAGAACAAATAAGCAACTGGATGCATTTCACAGCAGGATTTGTTAATTGAAAGGGTATATCAATATATGCTCCACACCTGGCCATGAGAAAGAAGCCAATACCTACATTATTAAAGATGCAATTGTACCAGCAGCAATCATTGATCCTGACAAAACTGTAGCAGAAGGGAAAAGTATTACAAATTGGAGACAGCCAAGTGTTCGTGGAAAATGATGATTCACTGTACATCAGGCAGAAGAGAAGCACATTTTTCAAAGCACTCAGGGAATGCAAAAAGGCAGATACAAGATTCAAGTTTCTGCATTCAGCTGTCTTCATAGTATTTTTTTTCTAGAGGATCATTTTTTGATGTCAAACTTTTTATTTCCTCCTTAGTATTAGTCTGTTTACCTAATAAAAGTGAGCCAGCAAGCAGAAGAGGATGCCAATAAAGCTCATACAGACACTTTGCCACTACAACTTTTTAGAAAATGTTTGAGAGAGAGAAAAAAGCACAGAGGATGACAAGAAGGAACAGGAGTATCTTGGATTTAAACTATAGTCTGGTGTGGGGAAATGAAGATAAGGAAGATGATCAGGAATACGGAAATTATTGAATAAATGAACAGACAGTTAAGCATCAATCACATTTGTGAAATATGGCTTTGCAAGAAAAAGTAGCTGAGAAAAGAATGGACTTTTGTTGACTCTGAAAAATATGATGGTGGACTGTAAAGCATATACACCACATTACATCATTAATAATGAGAAAGACACTAAAGAGAAAATAGGTAGCTGTAAGTAAAATGATTTTTGTTCTTATTAGTATTTATATAAAATACATGTTTACTGTAAAGTAGTTTTGTGCAATGGGTAGTCAGTTGCAATTTAAATGAACGAAAATACATGTCTATTGTAAAGTAGTTTTGTGCAATGAGTAGTCAGTTGCAATTTAAATGAACGCGTGTGAGGGTGGGGATGTTTAGGGGAGTCTTCAGTGACTTTTGTACATGTTAAAGATATTAAAAGTAAAAAGTATTATTTTAGTTGTAAGAAATAGAGGCTTTAGAGCATAACAGGAGAAGAAAGGCTGGACAGGGCATATTTAAGGTAATATAATATAGTGAACTTGGGCTGCTGGTGTGGGGAGTGGGGTGTAAAAATGTACTGACTGTATTATATGTAGAATCAAGATAAGAATTTCCCTTGTTTTGACAAGGGTGGATGTCTACATTAATATCATTGACTTAAGCTATAAACATTTTTTCTAAGCAAATAGGCCTGAACAATAAGATAAAATGATGAAAGCCATGAACAATGCTACGTTTCTTGAATCTGCAAATAGATTAGTTTGTTTTTCCCATTAGCAAATGTTCTCAGTGAGATACAAGAAATCTGCAACTAAATACAGCTGGCCAGGGGAATTCTATACATTCTGTTCTGAGTGAAATTTACAAAGATTCCTTTACCATATGCAAAGTTGTTAGCTATTTGCTTTCCCATCTCTGACTTTTTTTACATGAAGATGAGCTGCTTGCAGATGCAAGCAATTAATCTTCAGAGTTCTGAGCATTCTTTGTTGAGGGAAATGCAAACTTTAATGGTACAATGGTGTGCAGTTCAGTGAAAAATAAAGTTTGAAATTATGGAAAGTGAAGAAGAGACGGCAGCCCCCCAGCAGCCTTAATACTTGAATGCATTTAACAGAACAGTCCAAAATTTAGTTTTATTTAAAGGTAGCCAGTTCTTGTTTTCCTTAAGGCTAAAAGCCAATGTTTTCTGAAAGCATGCAAACTGTTATTCACAAATAGAAGGGGGATACTAACAAGAAAAGAACAGACAGCAATCCATATTTGGACGACACAGTGCTGCAGTGGTAGCATTGTCACATCACAGCAAGAGGGTCTCCAGTTACATTCTCATCTGGGGTGCCTTCTGTGTGGAGTCTGCATGTCCTCTCTGTGCTCGTGTGGATTTCCTCCATGTTACAAAGACATGCTTTTGGAGCATTTCTCCCCGGGCCTCCTCTGAAAATTGGCTTTGTTCCAAGTCGGACTTTCCTGTTAAATAAAGTGGGAGTACAGGCTGTAACATGCACTTTAGCATGGTGCACCTGTTGATTTGAGGCAATTGCTCCTATCTGGTGGGTTAAACCTTATTTTTTTTAAATCTAGATCATTTTGTGTATTTGTTCTGTTAATAAGGAATGGGGATGTTCTGAAAATGTATTTCGTTTTTTTTGTTTGAGGGTTTTCATCATCCAAAAAGTCTTGAAAAATGTGACAAGTTCAAAATGGAATTGAGAAGAAACTACCATATAAAAGATCAGCCTGGCAAACATTGCTATGTATGACAAAGGTTGGAAAAAACATTAAAAAAACTCATCAATATTACAGGTGGTAATAACAGTTACTCCATTCATAGTATCCTGGAATGTCAATGACCTTACTGGTATAGACAAAAAGGAAAAAAGTACTGAATTATATTAAGAAATGCAGAAAGCAAATAATGCTGTCAGAGATACATTTGGAAAGAAATTAGCACATGCATTTGACAAAGAAAGGATTTTGAGGTGAATATTCAGCAGAATATTAGGGAAACATGAAAAGGACAGTAATAATATCAATTAGTACAGGGGCTGCTGTATTTTGGATTGTTATCGCACGTTATATGTATTTTGGATTGTTATCGCATTCATTAAACTTTGGATTTATTCTGGGACTGACCGGTGTTGGGCATCTCCTTTCAACAGTGCTTTAAGTGTTTCACAGGGGCTGCAGTCATGCTACAAGAGGGAAAATAATGGTAGTTTGTGGTAGTAAGGGGCTAATGGAAAGGGGGGAGGATTAAACTGGCATGTATTTATACTCCATCAAAAACTGCTATTATAGAGCTTAAGAAAATGTTAGGAAAAATAATCAGCTTTCAGCAGGGAATATTACTTCTAGCTGGGGAATGGAACTTGATTTGCAATAGTGAGACTGTATCTGGAAGGCCCAGAAAGGAAAGATATAACAAAAGAGGGTAGATTTCTTTAAAAAGTTATGAAAATATTTGGTATGAAAGACGTAGTAGGAACTCTGACAGAATTTACTTATTATTCCCCAAGGTACAATAACTGAGGCAGATCATACACCAATAAAAACAAAGATAAAATGCAGGGTAATGAAGTAAAATGAGACATTGGGCTTTCCCACCTATCTGCTAAAAAGATATGGGTAGTGAAAATTATTTTAGAGTTATTATGATACAACTTTCTTCAAAGGAGCTAGCTAGTCACTGGGATAAAATGAAAATGGATTTGAAAAATAGAGTAAAAAGAAAAGAAAAAGATATGATTAAGAAAAATAGGAATTACTTTAACCCTTGCAAACCTATATAAGTATTGCAGAATAAGGGGAATCTCAGAAAACAAGAGGAACAACTGCGGAATGCAGAATAAGGAATAATGGAGTACATGGATAATATATATGCATTTATAAAGTTCACTGTTAAGAAGCTATTTTTCTTGACTCGAGCACAAAAACTTTTAGAATAACGAATGACTTAGGAAACAGAAAGAGTTGTTGCCAAATTTAGAAAGCCTATGACAAAAAAATAAAAAAATAATAACCAGTTATTCTAAAGCGGTTTTTGAGATGGTTTGGAAATTTTATGAAAATCTGTATAAAGCAGGGGAATATGGAAACCAACAGAGAGCACACATGGAGATATTTATGGAAGACTTAGTTATGCCAAGATTAGAGGAAGACAGGATTCAGCAACTAATAGTTGATACAGGAGAAGATGAAATAAAACTGATGTACAATCAATCTGCATGGAAGTCTACAGGAACAGATAGTATTCCTGTGAACGTCTGGAAGTTTGGAGGAAAGAAAGTAAATAACTGAAAGGTTTTGTTTAATAGTATTTATAAAAAGGAGGAGAGGCATCAGTATCTTGGGAGAACGCCATGGAAGCTGTATTACTCAAAGAGGGTAAAGACCCATCAAACCCAGTCTCATATAAAAACATTTCAGTTTTAAACAATGACTATAAAGTGTCTACACTAGCTAGAACAACAACAAAGGTGTTGCCAAAATTGATGAATATGGATCAATGTGGTTTTCGGGGAGGAGGCAAACATTTGAAAACATTAACAGAATGATTATCCAGAGGGAAGTAGAATGTAAGAAAAGACTGCTGTTGTTGGTGAGTCTTAATGCAGAGAAAGCATTTGATAGATTAGGCTGGGATTTTATGAGTAAGGCAATGGAAGCATTTCCTTTCAGTGATACAATAATAAGGTTAATTAGGAGGACATATGAAGGAATGGAGGCAATAATTAAAGTGGAAGGGTTAATAAGTTGTGTTTGAACAGAGGAACCAGGCAGTTGTGTCTCTTTTCCAGTTTATTATCCGCTTTATATTTAGAAAAATTGGCAAAGAAAATAAGGGAATCAGAAATGTAAGGATATAATTGGTATGATAATCGAAAAAAAGTTGTCTTTATTTGTTCATGATATTTTGTATTTAATAAATTGAGAAAGGAATATCTTCATATTGTGGAACATTCTGAGTCAGTTTCAAGTCTTTTTGGGATATAAAATTAGTGAAGACAAAACAAAGGCTATAGCCGTAAATGATGTATCCACACATGAATTGGTTCAGCAATGCCCATATTTATGGGGACAGGATAAGATGAAGTATTTAGCAGTATGAATTAAAAAGGTTTCTGTTATGGTGGCTAAGGACATGTGGGAAGAGACTAAAAGATAATTCAATAACTATGAAGCTGGCATCTCTTGTTTATTGTTATGGATAGTAAGATACAAGCAGTGAAAATGTTTTTAGCCTGTTTAGTTTTGTATACACATCAGGCATATTTTTATCAACCACAGGAGAAATTGTGAACAATAATTAATACAGAGTTGAAGGAATTTATCTGAGAGGAAAAGAGGGCAAGAGTAAAGTGGGACAAGTTGACCCTTCTAATAAATCAAGATGGTTTGAGATTAGCTGATTTGAAGAGATATTACATGGTTAAGACGTGTGTGTGTGTGTGTGTGTGTGTGTGTGTGTGTGTGTGTGTGTGTGAAACAAGCATAAGGTTATAACTGAAAGTGGAAAGGGATGATGATAGTGAAGTGGAGGGAGTGGTTCAAGAAAGAGAGAGAGGGGGAATTTGGATGTAGATCCTTAAGAACCACCACCATACAGAATATTACATTCATAAAGTTACAGAAAGTATTCTAAGAAATACATCAACACAGGAAGGGAGAAAGGAGATTTTGCCAACAGGGGTGACTGCAGATAATGGTACAGATAATAGGCAACAGAAGGTTGCAATTTACTGGAGAAAACTGGCAAAGGAGCATAGGTATTGGGAGCAAACAACTACTAAAGAAGGAAAGGCAATGCAGTAGTTTGAGGGTAAGAAGAAGTTTGGACTGCAGGTTAGAGATTGCCCTCCCTACCAGGGACTGTTATAGTAGAACAGGTAGAGAGAGCGAGAGAACATGGGAGTCCTAAGTGAAAGACCTCCTATGGTAGTGCTTTTAGTCAAATCTAGAAGAGAAGCTGCTGTCAAAAAGAGGATATAATTAGTAGGGCATATAAAACAATGCATGATACCTATAAGAATCAATCAGTGGGGGTTGAAAAGATTGGGAAGAGAGACTGGAAAAGCAATTTACAAGGGAACAATTAGAGGACATATGTATGGCTTTAAGTACACAAAGTTCTAAAGATTTTACAAGTGTTTGCATTGGCATTTTTCTACCTCAAGCAGACTTCAAAGAATTTTCACTAATGTAGATGACAAATGTGGGAGGTGTAATGGGGAAGGAAGACGTAACTGAGAATGTGTGTTTTGGGAGTGTAATGAGTTAGCAGATTTTAAAAATTCCCTACATTGTACTCTCAGAAATAATGGAGATGGAAATGGATGTAACTAAGGAATTTATCTTTTTTTTTTTTTTTTTGAGCTAGAACACAGGATCTGAATTACCTAGACATAGTAAGGCCTTGTTAGGTTTAATTGTGTTGTGTTAAGTGCTCAAAAAGCAATTAGCAGAAAATGGAAATCAAAATCTAAACAAAGTGTATCTGAATTATTGAATATTATAAAAGAGTTAAAATAACTGGAAGCGAGATCTTCAGAAAAGGGTAGGAACAAATTACATAGAAATAAATGTAATTTGTGGGAATTGTATGGGCAGAATAATGTTCAGGAGGAGGAGTGAGGTTTAAGGGAACGGAGGAATTGAGTGATTTATATAATGTTGGAGCAAAAGACAGTTGGTATAAAGAAAGAAAACAAGTAATGTATACTGTGTGTCTAAATCTTAAGATTCCACTTAGAATTAAAAGACCACATTTTAAAAAACCTACACGCACCTGCTAAAGTGAATCTGCCATAAAATGAAAGCTTCTCTCCATCTTTCCATCTCTCCACATTTAGTTCTTCAGCCATTCATGTGAAAGCTCATCATTTTCTTGCATATCTCATTTTTTAACTCTGTAAACACTGTACCCAGAAAACACCCCCATTTTTTCCTTCCCCTGCCAAAATGTTGAATTACTATACATCATTTACGTATTTTATGATTTACTGGCTAGCCATGCTATATTACTTTGCATTTTCCTTCAACCAATTCTGTTCTTCAGAACAGTTATTGCAATTACTTTGTTCAGGACTGCTAACCTTTTGCATCCAAGTTATATTTTGCATGTAACATTTACTTGATTACTGTGACTCTCTATCCTCTGGGCTGGCTTGAAAATAGTCCCCTGTGATTAGTGCTCTACCTTGTTAAATTTAAGTAAATGACCGTGGTTATTAACATTTAGCACATTTTATAAAGTACCTACATTACTTCTTCAATACCACTAAGAGGCAAACTGCATAGATTACAAGACATGAAACAGAATCCCAGATGTAACCGTAAATGGAGAAAAATTATAGCAAATATGCAGAAAACAGCCTGACTGACCAAATTGCAATTTAACTGGTGGCTCTGTCTTTCATGTCTTTTGATTTTGGTCACAGGCACAGCTCTGATGGCAAAATAAGGACTCCCACAACCTACTAAATTCCTTCTCTAATTAACCTACAGCATCATCCTCCCCCACCCCAAGAAAATGCCTTGTCCTTATATTTTAAATTAGCCATTTCTTTTACCTAAAAACTTCTTCAGAATGGCAGTTGTGAGATCCACCATGTTGACTATTAAAAACTCATTCACAGAACTCTTCAAGCAGCCAATTTCTGTCCTTAAACTGTGCCATCTTATTCCTCCACATATTCTGTGCAACCCTCTTGGAGTCTGTTAAATCCCTTGAGGTAAATATTTATACCATGGTTCCCATTCAGCCCTCAGACTCTATTAAATCCCTTGTGATGCTTAAATATTTCTGTCATGTTTTTCCCTTGCTGATCTTGCCACATTTTTTTCAACTCAGTGACAGGAGACACAAGTCTCATTAGATGGTCCAAATAAGACACATGTATACGCATGAGCAGACATATTAAAATAGCAGAACAAAAATTCTCTTCCTCATTAAGAAAACTTGAGGAAAAAAATACCTTCCTTGTTGACAATATGCAATTTATTGAACAAATCCTGAACAACTTATTACATATAACACGTCATGAAAAACTAAGTGATGTAAGAACATATTACACTGATCTGATAATCACGATGTCAAAGCAAGAAAATATTTAAAAAAAAAAAGACGACAAGTACTAATCCAGATCTGCAGTCAGAAAGCCATTCTCATGATGTTTGCTACTGGAAGATCACTATGGAACAATTATAACAGTAAAAATACAAACAGAAAATGTTCCAGAAATATCATATGGCAAGAGGGAAGCATCATAAAATAAAATTTTAAACTACTGTTATCAAGATTTCTTGGGACCTTTTGTCTACTATACTGTTACCATTTGAGAGAACATGTCAAAAGAAAGTACATAAATGTTAACTACCCTTTCTGAAGAATAAAAGGTACAAACTGCTATGTATGCTACATATTTAAAAAGCTGTTGTGCTGTTTCCATTATACATCAGAATTGGAACAAAACCATTCTCCTTTATTTTACAAACAAAGAACCACACACACACAGCAACAGAACCGGGATGGGAAATGTCACAGCTATAAACAATGTACTAAGAAAGAGGCCCATAAAATTCTGTTACTATGACATTGACAGAGATAGGTCATTATCTTCATGCAGTTCGCATGTCAAAAACTGTGGCATCAGAAGTCTCTGCTGCTATGGTACACTACGCTGAGATGTTAGGAATCAATACATCATAACAGAAACCACAGCTGCGTGACAGTGCAACTGAGCAAAAGAGGAAGAAACAGATATTCGTAAACAATAGCCAACTCAGTCCCATTCAACAGCAGAATTACACAGTTTAAGAAACCTAGGTTGTTTTTGAACATAAGCAACATCTTTGAAGTGCTACCATGTTGGCAAAAAAGCAGTGGACTCCAAACATCTGCCTGAAAAACTAAACAGAAACTCTTAAGAATTTTTATTAAATTAATTCTGACATTTGTGTTGAACATCTCACTTCTGTTGTTGTCAGTAATGGTCTGGATTTTAGAGCTTTCAATCAATGATAGTATGAGGTATATGGCTCACTCCCGCAAGCACAGAAAAAATTACATTAAGATTGCGTATTCCACCTTTCAAAGTATATGCAAAACTTCAAACAGTAAGGTGTGAATTTCTGTCAACAGTACTATTACTGACCCCCTATCTCCCACTGCAGTTTTCAATTAACTACACATTTTAAACTCCACATTTTGTGAAGAAACACTATGTAGAATGCAATACATATGGGGGAATTGTTCTGAATATATATTTTATTTTCGGACCTGTAAGAGGGTCTTCCTATTATGTACACATTTATACAGTATAGTGAAAAAGGAATTACAAGCAGAAATAAGTTTCCATAAATTTAGCATCAATTACTTTTAATATAAAATAATGTAACTGTTTTTAGTAAACCAGTACTTGATTTGAAAACCATATAAAATTCATTTCTAGATGTGTCTTAGTTGCTATATATGTGTGTAAAAGATGGTTTACCCAAGTTCAAATGAGTCAACATAAATTGAGTTATACTATTCCAAAATTCCAATTCAGAAAAACATAACTTGAAAGCCATAAAAGAAACACACAAAGATATTTTGCAAGGAACTTGCTTTCCTGCACCCACCTTAACTATATATACTAATACCATGGTTACATCAGAGTAGAGAAAAAGAAAAGAAAAGAAAAAAAAAGTGCACCACCATCTCACACAATACAACGCACTGTAGTCATATGAACTGCCACACTTATCTTTTGCTCAAAAGACTAACAATCATACAACCCTTGAGGAAGTGTAACTATATCATAAAAGACTGCATAAATATTGCCCTGCTGCACCATGTAAGATTGTAAATACAAGTGGAAGTCTTGGGATATTGCATGCTATTTTGTTTCACTTCACATCCAAGACTCAAACATATTAGTTATTTATCATGCTGCACCAATGAAAATACAGCTAAAAAATACAGGTTTCAGAAATTCTAGAGATTATACACAGACAACCTAACATCAGGAACAGGGTGTCCACCAACCCAAGAGGAAGAAGATTAATCTCTGGTTCTTGGGCCACCTTAAGGCTACCTCAGCAAGAAGAACCTGTATAGTTATTACTGCAATATTGACACATGATGAACATCTAACAACATTCTGAAAGCTCTAGGAAGGTAAATTCTCCTTTATCTTTGCAAAGATTCAGAGAAGCATTGGAAAGAAGAGTACCAAAATTATATTCTCAGAAGGCCTATGTTCATGTCTCTTGGTTGTTTTTTTTTTTATTTCAGTGTTACAAGTTAAACATATTCCGCACTCCTTGAAAGAAAATATCCTCCATCTGTACACACACAACTGAGTTTGTTTTGTATTATGTCACCTGAAATCTTGTCTTCAGACCCAAAGCAACACAAGTCTAACTTTAATACTAAGATTTTACCATACAGTGTTTTATCCTTCCTTCAAAACAATGTTAACTTTCCCTCAGATCATTTTTTTAGGATTCCGTGACTACTACAAATTACTGCATACAATTGCAGAAGTTCCTCAAAATCATACTGACAGGAGACTTTAAGGCCTTACTCCTCTTAAAGTCTCTAATCCAGTTCACATTACTTCAAAACCACTGTCATCACAAACAACCATGGAGCCCACTAAAACTGCTCTAAAGGCAAAGTCACATCACAAGATAGATTACAACCTAAAATCCATTTTCAATTCTCAAAACAATTGTAACTTTACTGTATGAAGTGGACAATTAAGCATTAAATGCCGAATCATTTCTAATGACCCAGAAAGCAGCACAGAATTTCCACTTACAAAAATCATGACAGATTCGTACTTCACTTTTCGTACAGACAAATTCTGTTTCTAAATACAGTTTATACCATGACCCCCCATTAATATTCAAAAACGTGCACGCTGATTGGCCAGCGTGCACATTGTAAATCGACTTATACTAATGGAAAAAGGTCCGGTCGCCCAGACTTTTTCCATTAGTATAAGTCTCTTTTAAAACACTGTCTCGTTATGTTAAAAGAGTTTAACATAGCGACACAGGTTTAAAAAAAGCAACGGACATCTCCGTTGCGTTTTTTAAAGCTGTCTCGCTATGTTAAACTCCTTTAACATAGCGACACTGTGTAAAAAGCAACGGAGATCTTGCTTTCTCCGTTGCTTTTTTTTTTAAACCTGTCTCGCTATGTTAAATGGGTTTAACATAGGGAGACAGCTTTAAAATAAGCAACGGAGACTCCTGTTGCTTATTTTAAAGCTGTCTCGCTATGTTAAACCCATTTAACATAGACAGGTAAAAAGCATTTAACATAGCGAACAGTAAAAAGCAATGGAGATCTTGCTTTCTCCGTTGCTTTTGGCCACAACTCTGATGTACTGCGAGGCATGCGCAGTACATCAGAACTGTCATGATACCAGCCAGCTGCAGAAGGGCAGCAAAGAGGCATTATACAATGCCATTATTTAAGAAAAGTAATTATTTATTTTCTTAAATAATGTCATAGTATATCGCCCTCGGGACCAAACAAGGACAACCGTGGGTAAATCCCACATTACCCACACCCAGGCGTGGGTTATTGCTATAATATCCACACAAACCAAGATGTACAAAGCAAATAAGGAGTGAAAATGTTTACTGACTAAAAATGCTTAAATAATACTATATATCAGTTAAACCTTAAAGACATCTTCAAATTCTAATATTTAAAAATACTAAAGCAAGTGAAGTGTGTAATTCATCCAACAGCTGACTACAAGGCCACAATCGAATACTTCCATATATAAAAAATTAAACTATATATGTATGTACAACTCTCATTCTAGTAGTTAAATGTTTCAGTCAGTATTCAGTTAGCATAAAATTAAATTTATCAAAAATACTAAATTCTAATTCATAACAAAATAAACAAATTAAAAATAATGTTTAATGAAAATCATGTTAAATATTGTAGCAATCAGCAAAGAATAATGGCAGAAGGTAAACTAGCTTTTAAAAGCTGTTGGAACTGCAAACAGAAAGTGAGGCGGAATGAATTGTCTAACAGCTTTTGAAGCTTAGTGCTACAGAAGATCACTTTGTTTTTGCCTGCTGTCCATACCTCTCTCCACTGCCCCCGATTTTGCAGGTGTCCCTGATTTTATGTAATGTTTTTGCCCTGTTCCTCATAAAAGTGTTAATTTTCTGATAAATAATCAGTATTACAGTCAGTTGGTAATGAAAGATATTAAATACTCCTTATTGCTCAGAAAATTCATACTGAAGCAAAACCTGTTGTTCTAACTTTTTAAGTGAACTGAGTAATATTTAAAAACTGCCCGTGATTTTGATTCTTTGCCACTGCCCCCGCCATTAGTTCTGAATTTGTCCAGAATGCTTATGCAAAGAGGTTAAGTGATATACTGCTATCTCACAACACTAATTTTTTAATAACTTTTAAAGCCAGTAAAACACTTTACGCTCTTACACTTTCTCTTTTCTTCTTCCTGTCTCGTGTAATGGGTAGTACTAAAGTTCCATGCAATACAAAGAAATTTGACTGACTCACCTTCACAACCTTTTATTGTGTGTTCTCGACATGGATACCAAGATTAAATACTCGTGTCTCTCTTAAGGTTAACTGCTTGGCATCCATGTCTCAAACACAAACAATAAACTGGTTATGATTACATCTCCAGTCATAATCCTCTATATTACACTTAGCCCTAACAAACTCACCCAAGTGCAAATAGGCAAACAATTAAATATGGGGGGGGGCAATGAAACATGTCAGATGAGAAGATTTTTTCCAAAATAATTTTGTTTTTATTTATATCAACCAAACCCTTTAGTAATTCCCCAAACATTGTGTCTTAACCACTCACGTATAAATTTTGTCACCCAACTGTTTTAACTTAGTTGATGAAAATCATTTCTAGTCGCACTTTTATTACCTTTGTATAACAATAATACATCATCAATGTAGTATGGTGTAAATACACAACCACATGTTCCTCCATAAGTTACTAAAAAGTTCTCTCAAAATCAGCCATAAAATGTTCATTTAGGCTGTGACACATGGTGTCCCCAAAGATTTCTCCCTTTTCTGGTTAAGCCATTTCCCTTAAAAAAAAAAAAAAAAAAAGACAACTTTCTGTCACACAAAGCTGAAAGCTGTAAGCGCAATACAAATGAGGAAAGGGGACCCTCTCTGAACTGCTGTGTCAATGCCTGAAATCCCAAATTGTGTAGAATCGTCAAATATTAATCATTTACATCCAAGTTCAGGTATTATTAACATACAAATCAGTTTTTAACAGGAACATTAAGAACTTCATTCAGCAGTAAACATTCTATTGAGATATCATGAAATGTCCAGGAGAAGTCAACAGATTCTTATGAATTTCTGAAAGTGAGAAAATATGCATACCATGAACGTTTAACATGTAATAATGCTATTTCTTTTTCTACTAAAAAATTCCAGTGATAATCCTCAATTTAAAATGTCAAACAAAGGGTTGTTATGCTGCCCTAAACAATTACTCCGTCAGCATTTAAGACTGCGCAGCATACCTTCAAATACTCACGTACACACAGAGTCTTTAGTCAGTTTTGTAAACAATCACTTTTTGTTTTTCCCGACCAAGCTTCTGTGAAGCCTTCCACTCCTCTGTTGTAAGATTATACGCACTATCATAGAATACATGTTGAAGAAATTCACCATGATTCTGTCTAATACAGTGCCTCAACCACTAACCGTTGCATTAAATTTTGTAGGGAGACACCTACTAGTTATCTTTAGTGGACTTATCTGTAACTGTTCATTCCGCTGCTCCAGGAAAGAAGGGCTTTGATCACTTGATTCAGAAAAATCACGGTCAAAAACAGCTGACTCATCTAAATATGTCCCTAATCTCCTTACATGCAGTAACAAAGCTGAGACACCACTATCATTTACATTAAAAAGTCTCTAAGTGGCAAAGTCGAAGTTCAGATTGGTGGCAATTGCTTCTATATTTCTACCCAAGTGAGGGGATGAAATTCGGGTTTTAAGTGAACTTGGAGCTCATCTATTTTTGAAATGTAGTATAATGTCCCTTTGGGGATTCGATTTGGATATGCTATATAAGCATTCAACATGCTATTTTGTTATACATAAATTTTGTCAGTAACTGATGAACTGAATATTTCACTTGGTTAGTGCTCTATAATACATTAATCTGAAGTTACAACTTTAATACTTAATTCATGCAATTGATAAAATGCTATTTAAGCAATTTTTGAATCAGTAAACAACTGTTCATTCTCCATGAAGGCAAGATGCTGAAACACTTAGAAGGAATAAAACTGATTTTATTTGCTTCCCACAGCCTGGTGTGCATGTGGATATAATGTATCAGCATAACTAGGCAAGAAAACTCAGTATAAAAGTGTACTATAAACAGCAAGCAAAGATCATATATTTTTACAGCTACTGAAACTACGGACACTGTGACGGCATCTGCTCAAGTTAACTAGACTGTTTTTAAACAAAATTACTTAATTTCAACTTCCCTATTACATCAGTAGAGATAAGTCACAAGAAAAGTTCTGAACAAGTCACAGCAAAATGCAAAATATAATGCAAACTGGCAGCTGTGTTTATACTTGACAAGATGGGTAAGACAGGATTTTCACCTTTCTCTATTTGTTTCTTTTACTTAAAATGCTTGCACAGGCAATCAATCAACAAATTACCTCAGCAGGTACACAACAATTGTTTATTTCCAATGAACTTCTAATCTACTTAGCCAATCCACCTCACTCTTTTCCAAAACTGAAGGATATTTTAACATTTGGAAGTGTTTCAGGTATAAAACGATACATATAAAATGCATTAACAAAGAACAAGTCAGCAAACACATTTTATTTCAAATGAATAAAACAGTATTATGTAGCTGTGTCTTGAAATTTACTGTGATCCTCAGGAAACTTTTAATAATAAAGATGAAGTAATTATTCAACAGACAAATGATAAAATCTAAATGAATATTCTCACTCTACATATCCCACTAAGAATGCAAACTATACAAGTGGTCATACCACCATGACTACTCCAAGCAAATTATTAGTACTCAAAAATGCAGTGTTTGCAGAATGCAAATAATCTGAGAGCCACAAATACCTTAGTAAAGTATCCTTGCTCTGATATATTTACCTCAAAGCAGCACATTTCTGACAGGTCTGAACTACAAAAGCATATCTGAAACAGACTGAGGCTAGTAAGCACACTGAACTCTTGAGTTCCAGATACAAGGTTTTGGGTCTCTCTGAAATCCCTATGTGCCATCCATGGTACTGTTTAGGTGGGTTCCCATCAGTTCGTCGAAACTTCAGCAGTTCGAACACCATATGTTCGAACTGTGAAGTTCGGAAACTGATTATCGCAAAGCCACAGAACACCGAATTCTTTCCCAGGGAAAGAATTTGGTGGGCTGTTTCTGTGGCTTCACTATTCCCTCCACTGTGGTGCGAAGGTTACGGACCGGGTTAAGGTAAGTGTGCGAACGGACTGGGTTAAGGTGAGTGTGTGATAGTTACGGACCTTAGGGTTACGGAGCGGGTAAGGCGAGTGTGCGATAGTTACGGACCTTAGGGTTAGGGAGCGGGTAAGGTGAGTGTGCGATAGTTATGGACCTTAGGGTTGGGTTTGGGTTAAGGTAAGTGGATAGATAGTAGTGTATGTATAGTTTAGTGTAGGGTTAGAAGTAGGGTTTTGTGAAGTGTATATGTGTGGATTATTTATTTGGTGTGCTTGTCTTATGTGCGTTTTTTCTTGGGACCTTGGCATTAGCTTTGAATAATGACCATGCTTTTGGACATTTTGTAGCATGGCCCATTATTACTTGTATATGCTGATGGCCTTGCTCAGATTTTACTGGTGACCCCACCATGTCCATAGCAGTATATTGAAATGGTAATTCTATAATTAGACACTGGAATCAGTGTTGCATACTCCTTACTCTAGGGATCCCCTGCTAAGGGTAAATAAATGTCCAACAAGTATACCAAAGCCATGGCATTACTAGTATGTCGTACGTCACACATGTGCTCCCCACTCACAATGTAGGGCATAAAGGTGACATACAGACATACCTTCCTCAGAACTGAAAAGCCCCCAGGAGGAACAACAGTCCAAGAGTAAAGGAGGAACATGTGCATCTAGAAGGAAAAAAATAAAGGAGTAAAGAAAAAAACGGGGAGGAAAGAGGAAGCAAATACTGCAACACTGAAGGGAAGGGCATCTACTGTTTATGGTAACATTTTAGACAACTGTACTATGTCCTTCTGCTGCAGTATTCCTTACACTAGGGAGAGTACAAAAGCTGACGATGAAACTTGAGAGGTGGAAGGTCCAGCAGATCCTTCAAGAAAGCCATGCAAGACAGTCCTGGCAAAACCTGCTGTAGCTCTTGTATGCACAGAAGTCCAAATAGCTGCTTCAAGGATGAAACTGGTATCCAATCCTTTGGAAAAAGCGCAAGAAGAAGCCACAGCCCTGGTATAATGAGCCTTAACAGAAGCAGAAAGACTTTTCCCATGAAAATAACAAAAAGAAATGGCCTTAGAGATCAAAGAAGAAAGTGCTTCCTTAGAAACAGCCAAACCTAGAGACCTAGGATGAAAAGTACAGTTTTGTACCTACCATAAATGTAGATGTTCGAGTGCTCATACAGCTGCAGTCATAACAGATGGGTTTTCCTGCCATCAGGCGGGTCCTCGGTCGGCCGAACTCCAAAGTCTAGGTCCGGCGTCGGTTGTCGTTGCTTCCTCCCTGACGTCAGTGTGGCAGGGGTATAAAAGAACCAGCCAACGCCATTTTCTTCAGTTTTTCTTGCCCTAGATGTCAGGTGCCCCCAGAAGGAAGGCAATACATACATTTATGTAATAATGCAATGCAATATAATCAAAAAACAGTAGTTGCAAGCAAATACACCATAAATGAATACCCCAATCAGGTTGTATGAAGAGGTGTTAGCCATTAGGCCTGTCCCAAGAGGGGAAGGAGAGAGGGAAACCTGGACTGCAGCTGTATGAGCACTCGAACATCTACATTTATGGTAGGTACAAAACTGTACTATGTTCATCATGCATACAGCTGCAGTCATAACAGATGGGTTGAATCCCAAAGCTAAAAAAGGGGTGGTAGGCACTAGGTGGAACTAGGAGGAGCCAGGATGCCCTGCAAGACTGCAGTGGCAAAGCCTGCTCTAGATTTGGAGTATAGTGGTAGGTGATAGTGCTTGGAGAAGGTATGCACAGAACTTCAAGTGGCTGCTTTCAAAATATCTTTGGTAGGAACCCCCCTGAGGAAAGCTGTAGAGGTAGCTGTGGCCCTTGTGGAGTGAGATCTGATGCCTGCTGGTACAGTTTTACCATGAAAAGAGTAACAAAAGCGTATGCAGTGGGCTATCCATTTTGAGATTGTCTGTTTTGAAATTGGCTTCCCTTGAGCTCCTGTAGCATAGGACACAAAGAGTTGCTCTGATTTTCTGAAAGGCTTTGTTCTGTCCAAATAATAACGCAGCTGTCTGTGGATGTCCAAGGAATGTAGTAGTCTTTCTCCTTTGTTTTGAGGATTAGGGTAAAAGTTAGGTAAGTGGATAGCCTGATTCAAAGCTACCCTGGATACTACCTTTGGCATAAAGGACGGATTGGTTCGTAAGGAAACTCTGTCCTGATGGAAAATGATGAAAGGCTGCACAGCCATGAGGGCTTGTAGTTCCGATACCCTGCGAGCTGAGGTGATAGCCAGAAGGAAGGCTGTTTTCCAGGACAAATATAGCAGTTCTGTTGAGGCAGCTGGCTCAAAAGGAGGCAAGGTCAGTTTTTCTAGAATGAAATTGAGGTCCCAAGCAGGTACTGGTTGTTTCCTTGGGGGTTTTATATTCTTAGCCCCTCTGAGGAACTGTCTTAAGAGGGGGTGAGAGAATAAAGGAGGATCAGTGTTGTATTCTGCAGAAATGGCTGAGGCATGGATTTTGATGGAGGAGAATGAAAGTCCGCTCTTTAGCATCCCAGCTAGATACTATAATATTTGAGGTAAATTCAGTATTCCAGGATTCTGGCCCTTTTTCTCATTCCAGGCATAAAACCATTTCCATTTTGCGGAGTAAACTTTTCTAGTAGAAGGCCTTCTGGCCTCCAAAATGACATCCTGCACCTCCTTGGAGAGTAGGGTCTGCTGTGAAGTCAAGGAATCTTCCATGCGGCTAGATTGAGTGTTTTCAGCTGACTGTGAAGAGTTTTGAAGTTGTGTTGAGTCAGAAGAAGAGGCATTAGTGGCAGGGTCCATGGTGGGGAATGCGTCAGGCTCCTCAGGAGTGGGTACCAGTGTTGTCTTGGCAAGTCTGGGGCAATGAGAATCATCTTTGGTCTGTCTGCTCTGGTTTTTAATAGCACTTTGGGCATAAACTGTCATTGCTGTCCAACTGAAAGAGAGTGCGCCCACTCTCCAGGCCTGTGGATGAAAGGTTCTTGAGCAGAATTTTTTCAACTGGTGATTTCTGTGGGAGGCAAAGAGATCTATGTCTGGCCTTCCCCATGCTTGAATTACCTCTGTAAAAACTTGAGGATGTAACTTCCATTCATGTGGATCTGTCATATTTCTGCTTAGGTTGTCTGCCAGCGTGTTTTCCTTGCCTGGCAAGAACTGTGCTTGAAGTTCGATTTGTAATTCCAGAGCCATGTTCCAAAGAGACATGGCCAGCCTGCATAGTGGGTATGAATGGGTTCCTCCCTGTTTGTTTATGTACCACATTACTGTGGTGTTGTCTGTCCTTATCAATAGCTGACCTGAATGCAGAAGTTTTTTGAAAGCTATAATAGCATTTATTACTGCTAGCATTTCCTTTTGATTTGTGATGACCTGATTTGCTTGAGGCTTGCAGAATGGGAGACATGTGTTTCTTTGGCATGCTTGAACCCACCACAGAAATTCCTTTTGAAGACATGGAATCAGTGGTATTATTGTTTCCAAACTGTGGCTGTGTTGAGACCATAGGTTTTTCAGGTACCACTGAAGTTACCTCATATGCAGCTTTGCACATGGGATTAGTAGTATGCAAGATGCCATGAATCCCAGAGCCTGCAGGATTTTCCTTGCAGTCAGCCTGGTGAAATTTGCTAGTTTTCTGAAGTATTGAGTTAGTTGCCCCTGTTTCTCTGGCGTGAGATAGGCCATCTGGGTGTTTGTGTCCAAGTTGGCACCCAGGACAATTATAGCTTGAGAGGGTATTAGTCTTGATTTCTTTTTGTTGACTGTGTATCCCAGAGAATTCAACAACTTTATTACAAAAGCCAGATGTTTCAGAAGTATGTGCTTGCTGTCTGCTTGGATCAGGCAGTCGTCCAAGTATGGGTATATTTGTATCCCTTGAAGTCTGCAATAGGCAATTACTGATGCCAGGCATTTCGTGAATACTCTGGGTGCAGTAGATAAGCCAAAGGGCAATGCAGAGAATTGATAATGAGTTGAACCTGCAAGAAATCTGAGGTATCTTCTGCAATCTTGTCTGATTGGGACATGCAGGTATGCCTCCTTGAGGTCCAATGTTACCAGCCAAGACTCCTTGCCCAGCATGGGAAAAAGCTGCTGTAATGTGAGCATCTTGAATTTTGGCACCAGCAAAAATGTGTTTAGGATGGATAGGTCCAAAATAGGTCTCCAATCTTTTCCCTTCCTTGGTACCAGGAATAGTCTGGAATAAAAACCTAGACCCTGTTCTTGTGCAGGTACCTCTTGAATAGCTTTCATGTCCATGAGATCTGAAATTTGTTTTTGTGCCTCTGCCCTTTGGTTGTGTGGCAGGTTTGGCATGCCTCTCATTTTTGGAAGGGTGTGAAAATGGAATCTGTAGCCTCTGTCTATAATGTCCAGGATCCATTTGTCTTTTGTGACAATATGCCAGTTTTTCGAAAATAATGCCAGTTTTCCTCCTAAAGGTGCTGCCATTTGAGCCTTGCTTGGCATGCAAAGGGGAAAGTCATTGGATCTGCTTTCTGAATGGCTGTGAACTATCCTCACCACCTCTTTGTGTAGGTGCTTGCCATTGTCTGCCTCTAAATGATCCTTGAGATTGCCCTCTGCCCCTCGGGCGCCTGTATCTACCTCTTTGGGGTCTGTCCGTGGCTGGAAAGGACCAATTTTTCGAAGGCCAATTTCTACTGAAACGTGGTGGTTGTACCTGCAGGAAATCTTTCACTGTTTGCATTGATTTAGCCTTTTCCTCCATTTTCTTTAATACCTCCTCAGCTTTAACACCAAATAATACATCCTTTTGCAGAGGGGCATCTAGTAAATTAGCTTTGACATGATCTGGCAAGGTTTGCTCTTTGAGCCAGGCATGTCTACGTATGACTGATCCTGTAACAGCAGCTCTACATGAGGCCTCTAAAGCATCAAAGCCACATTGCAAGGTATGTTTACCCACTTGTTCTGCACTATGTATCAAATCCTGCAACTCTTTCAAGTCTGGTTGGTCAGGTTGTGACATTTTGTTTCTCAACTGTGATAACAGAAACTGTTGGTACTTTAACATATGGAACTGGCAGTTTAATGCCCTCATGGTTAAGGTAGCCGAGGTGTATACCTTTTTCCCCCACCTTTCTAAAGCTCTGGAATCCCTCTCTGAAGGTAGAGGATTTTTAGCAGTGGAGGCCTTAATTCCCTTGGGGCCCTGTGAGATAGTTTCTGAGTCAGCCGCATGGCTTTTGTATAGGAATTGGTGTGAGTCAGGAATCCGGTAATACCTGTCAGGCTTGACTGGGGCTGGAGGTAAAGAGTCTGGGTTAAGGCAGGCCTCCGAGTAGACATCATCTAGGATGTCTAAGACAGGAGGTATAGCCAGGAGCCTGTGCTGAGGGAGCAAGAGAAAATCCCTAAGCCTTTTCTTGGAATCTGAGTACTCTTGGCCTTCCCAGTGAAAGTGTTCCCTCAAGGTATGCAAGGTTTCCCCAAAAGAGTAATCCTCTGGGGGGAGACAGAGGGAATGGACTCCTCTGCATCAGAATCTTCAAAAGGAGAGTATGAATGTTCCTGGTCATCAGAATGTTCTGGGATAATGGAGGCCTGGTCCGAGGAGGGGGACTCTTCCTCCATTCTGGGCCTTTTGTCTGGGGGGGGGGTTGAGAACCCCTGATAAGAGTAATTAAATCCTCAGCCATTTTGAGCATCTGCTTTTTAGGCATGGGGCCTTGAGAAGGGCCCTGTGGAGCTTGTTTTTAGTATGCATGGCTGTTTTAGACTTAGTGAAAGCCTTGATGGAAAAAGAAGAGGAAGGCCTGAAGACACCTTGAGAGGTGGCAGACCTGTCTAAACTCTGAGTTTCACCGCCAAGAGTGGCTTCGGTATCTGTAGTCGGGGTGTGGGCCGAAGAGCCTGCGACCTCGGGCACAGTAGACACCGCCAATGAAGTGTCGTCGGTCGTCAGGGGCTGCGTAGGCGCCTCGCTGAGAACTGGACCATCTGTAATCGGCTTTGGCACGGTGTCGGTAGAGGCCGCGGACCTCGTGTTGGTCCTTATCTTTGCGTCTTTTAGTCAAAACTGGAGTCGGAGTATCCGACGACATAATGTAGTTAAATTTTTTGCCAAAATAGTGCTGGGCGAACTCCACCCGACGCTTAATGGTACGTTTGTTGAATGTAGCACAAAAACGACAGGCCAAGACGTCGTGGTCTGGGCCTAAGCAAGGAATGCAGAGGGAATGAAAATCCTTATGCGGTATTTGCTTCCCACATGAAATACAATTATTAACTTTGTCTGACATCGGTCTGAGGCAAGAAAAGTTTCCCCAACGGGGTACTTAGCTTTCAAGAAGACTTCGGTTGCAAAATATTCGTAATCTCAGGAGCTGGCCGACCGGCACTTGCGAACTGCTTCTGCTTTGGGCACCGCGCGGCAAGAAAGACTGAAGAAAATGTCGTCGGCTGGTTCTTTTATACCCTGCCGCACTGACGTCAGGGAGGAAGCGACGACAACCGACGCCGGACCTTTGGAATTCGGCCGACCGAGGACCCGCCTGACGGCAGGAAAACCCATCTGTTATGACTGCAGCTGTATGCACGATGAACATCAAAAAGTTTCTCATATTTACGAATGGCTTTAGTTTTTTCTAAATAATATCTGAATTGTCTATGCAAATTCCAAGGTATGAAGAACCTTCTCACCTGCAGACTGCAGAGAAGGGAAACAAGTGTGCAAATGAACAGAATGATTAACAGACAACTCATTAACCACCTTGGGCATAAAAGGATTAACACAGAGACACCCTGGCCTTATGAAAAACAAACAAAAAGGAAGGATAGCCATAAGGGTATGAAACTCAGACACCCTTCTAGCTGAAGTAAACCCCAAAAGAAGTCTTGCAAGTACAATGCTGTAAGGAAGTTGAAGTTGCAGGCTCAAAAGGAGTTAATTATTCAAGAACAAAATTAAGGTCCCAGGAAGGAGGAATAGGCTTCCTGGGAGGCCTAATATGAAGGACGCCTTTAAGGAATTGTTTTACTTCAATGCTGGAAGCCAATGGACAAGTCAAAGGCAGACAGGCAGAAATAGCTGAAAGGTGGGCTTTAACTAAAGAGTATACCAACCCAGCATGCAGCAAGTCAGACAAATAACAGAGAATCAAAGGAATTTCACAAAAAGTGGATCCAGGTCACAAGCAAGACACCAAACAGAAAATCTCTCCCATTTGAAAAAATAAGATTTCCTGGTTGTTGAGTTCCTGGCCTCCTGCAGAACCCGGAGCACATCATCAAAAAAAGGTGCCTAAAAGGGATCAAAACCCTATCACTCACATTGTCATTTGAAGAGTAGACAAGTGAAAATAGATGAGAGACCTCTTGTCTTGTGTGAGTAGCTACACCCTTGTGAGACAACTTGTGGTGATTGCCCTTGACTAGGTGCAGAAGAGGAGGGAACCAATGCTGTCTGGGCCAAAAGGGAGTCACCAAGACTTTGGGACGGTCTTGTTCTATCTTTTACAGAACCCTTGGTATGAGAGGAAGGGGAGGGAAGGCATAAAGAAAAGTACAGTTGTGCACACTGGGTGTATTCACTGTTGCAGTCATCACACTTGGGTTATCCTGCCAGGGGTAGCCCTCAGTTGGCCTGGATAACAGAGGTTTAGTATTTCTGCGTCGGTTGCTGTCACTCCAGGACTGACGTCAGGTCGCCAGTGGTATAAAATCAGGCAGCCAATGCCATTACATCAGTTTTTCTTGCCCCAAATGTCAGGAGCCCCCAAACAGGGAGCTAGGTTATGGTGGAAGAACACCACCAGTAGAAAGTAAATGCCAAAAATTCCTGTAATGAGTGGGGGAGAGAGAAGGGGGATGGAGGGTGGGAAACCAGGACTGCAACAGTGAATACACTCGAACATCTACATTTATGGTATGTGTACACAACTGTACTATGTTCTTCGTGTTTCACTGTTGCAGTCATCACACTTGGGTCGATTCCAAAAGCTGAAGAAAAGGGTGAAGTCAGTCAAGACAGGGGGCTGGCTAGGATGCCCTGCAAGACTGCGGTTGCAAAGCCTGCCCTAAATTTGGAGAAGGTATAAACAGAACTCCATGTTACAGCCTCCAGGATGTCATTCGGGGTGCCCCATTTCTGGGTTACAAGGTTGAAGGTGCTCTGGTCTAGCTGCCATTCATGTGGGTCTAGGAGGTTTCTGCTTAAGTTGTCTGCCAGAGAGTTTTGGGAGTCTGACAGGAATTGTACTTGCAGGTGAATTTGCATGGCTGAAGCCATGTGCCAAAGGGTCATGGCGAGCCTGCAGAGGGGATAAAAGTGAGCTGCTTGTTGACATACCACATCACTGTGGTGGTGTCTGTTTTTATCAGTAGAGGCCCCGGGGAGAGTAGGGGTCTGAAAGCTGTCAAAGCATACTTAACAGCTAGCATCTCTTTTTGGTTGATGTGCAGATGTATTTGATTTGGGCTCCAATGGCCCTAAATGCACGGCCGTCCAGGTGTGCACCCCAGGTATAATCTGATGCGTCTGTAGTTAGGGTCTGGGCACCGTGGGTGTGAGAAGTGAAGACGCCTGTTGTGGTTGCATGTTGCTGCCCACCAAAGAAAATCTTTCCTTAGACAGGGTATCATAGGTATGATAGTTTCCAGGTCCTGAGAGTGTTGACACCAAAGGCTTTTTAGGTACCACTGAAGTTTCCTCATGTGAAGATTGGAGGAAGATGGGCGAAGGCTGCCAGCCTAGTCAAATAGAATTTGATACATAATTCTATCAACTGTATAAATAAATGTAAAATACAGGCTTGTGTTTTTAAATGAAAGAAAACACTGTAAAATGTGAACTTCAAGATTGTTGCAACATTGTCATCTGCTGTAAGGAAAACCAAGCCACGCATTTCAAATGTGCCTTTTGAAGTTGGAAAGATATTATGAATCTCTTTGATGTTTTACAAGTTGGCTCCAGTGAGTCTGGATGAAGGTTTCATGCCCATTGTTTTAAGGTTAAAGTTAAGGGCCAGAATTTACATGTGGAAGGTGCTTTATTGCTCTGGTTTCTGCTAGAGTGTATATGTGAAATGCCTTGCATTGTTGTAGTTTCCTCAGCAGGGATAGCTTGCTAAATAATGCAGTTTGTGGCCTGAGAAAACCTAAGTGTCAAAATGATGTAATTTGGGAGGGCCTCAGCAGAGCTGTTGGTTAGGGTTTAAAAAAAAGAAGTTATGTACTTACCATCCATGTTTGTAGTCCATATCGCCTATATTCTTGCTGGATGGGTTCAGAGCAGATATTCAGCTTCGACTCGGCCTACCACTAAAGCTCGAGAGCTTTTTACTGGCTCGAGGCTAGCCCCTATCCCATGGTGCCTCACAGCAATTCCCCAGATCTAGTTTGCAAGAAAGTAATAAATACCTATCAGGTACTAATAATAAGAAAAAAGTTGTAAAATACAGGAAGGGATTCGAAACATAATCCATTCCAGGTGGTCAAAGAGCAAAGTCAGGCAGCCCCCAAAAAAGGTCCACTAGATCCCCCAGAAACAGGAAGGGGGTTGGAGGGAGGGATGCAAGAATATAGGTGAGATGGACTACAAACATGGAACGTTATGGTAAGTACATCATTTCTTTATGTTTCATAGTCCTATCTCGCTGTAATTCTTGCTGGATGGGACAGCGTCCCTAACACCTTTATCCCGGGTGGCTCAAGCAAACAGACTCTTCAGCACAGTGGACCCAAAGGATGACCTGTCCCGGGAGGCCAAATCCAATTTGTAATGAGTGACAAACGTATGTGGTCTTGCCCAAGTAACTGCTGCACAAATAGTATCAATTGGGAGCCTAGATCTAAAGCGCATGAAGTAGCTACAGTCCTAGTAGAGTGACCTTTAGCTTTTAATGGTAATTGCCTAGCAGCTTGTTGATAAGCAAAGGATATGCAATCCGAAAGCCATTTTGAAAGAGTAATTTTTGAAACAGGTAAGCCTTTTCTTTCGTCAGAAAAGGAAAAAAAAAGTTGATCAGATTTCCTGAATTCTTTGGTCCTGTGTATATTGAATCTGACTATCCTGTGGACATCTACCTGGTGAAGTCTATACTCTGATTTATTAGAGTGGTTTGGAAAAAACACAGGTAGCTCAATGGTAGTATTCAGGTTGTGTTCTGAGCATACCTTAGGGAGAAAGGAAGGGTTTGTCCTAAGAGAGAGACTATCCTTGTGAAAGATAATGTAAGGAGATCGAATAGTTAAGGCTTGAAGTTCCGAGACTCTCCTAGCCGATGTTATAGCTACCAAGAACAGGGTTTTCCATGATAGCAATTTTAAGTCTGACAATGAGGATGGTTCAAAGGGTGCAGACATCAAAGATAAGAGGACTAAATTTAAGTCCCAGGGTTCTAAAGGTTGTTTTATTGGGGTCTAAGAACAACAACTCCTTTTAAGAAGGTTTTACAGAGGGAATGTTGCATGATTGGATTTCCCATGAAAGCAAAATGGAAATTGGAAATGGCAACGAATTGAACTGTAACTGTAGCAGCTGCTGCTCCTTCATGAAAAATTGTTGTTAGGAAGGATAAAATGGATTCTAAAGGAGCTGTATATGGATCTAAGTCCTGGTTTGTAGCCCCAAAGGGAAAACATTTTCCATTTTCTAGAATATAGTTTCTGAGTGGAAGGTTTATGGAAGGAAATTAGGATGCATTTGACCGTTGGAGATAAGGGAATGCACCTGGCTATAAGTGGAATTGGAGCAGCCATGCTGTCAATTTTAGGGTGTGGATGGAGGGGTGGAACTGTCCCAATTGATGAATCAGGAGATCTGGAGATGGATCCAGAATCCATGGCTCCTCCAAAAGGTAGGGTCAAAAGAAAGGAAACCAAACTTGTCGAGGCCAGTAAAGAGCAATGAGGATCAAGGAACTCAACTGTCTTGCTTTCTGTATTACTTTGGGTAAGAGTGGAAAAGGAGGAAAGGCATAGAGAAGTCCCGGGGCCAATCGTGAACTAGAGCATCCCTGGGTGACATCCCTGGATGGGGAATGAGGGCAAAGTAGCTGCTGCATTTGGTGTTCAGGTGAGTGGCAAATAGATTGCAGCAAGGCTGGCCCCATTTGTGAAAGATCTCTTTCGCAACCACTGGATTCAGGGACCACTCATGAGGCATTAGAATTGCTCGGCTGAGTTTGTCCACTATTACGTTGGATTTCCCTGGGATATGCATTGCTATCAGGAAGCGTTGAGTATCCATCGCCCATTTCCAAACTCTTAAGGCCTTTCTGCAAAGCAGGTAAGACTTGGTTCCCCCTTGTTTGTTTATGTACCACACAACAGACATGTTGTCTGACTGAATCACAATCGTTCCAGTGGGAAGGGAGCTGTGAAGTCCTTGCAACACATATAGCACTGCTCTCATCTCCAGAACATTGATGTGCAAGTGGTTCTCGTGGTTTTGCCAAGTACCTTGGACTGTCTTTCCCAGATAATGCCCCCCCACCTTATCTGGGAAGTGTACGTGGTCAAAACTGCTTTCTCTTGGGGAGGAACAAGTGGACGACCTATAACAAGTTGTTCTGTGTGTAACCACCATATCAGATCCCCTTTGCATGCGTTTGTTATTAATATCTGGTGAGATAATGGAAGGTCTTGCATCGACCATTGTGCAAACAGCATCCATTGGAGAATCCTCATATATAGATGAGCAAGAGGAACTAATAAGATGGCGGAAGCCATAGTCCCTAGGACTTGAAGTACTACTCTGGCCTGGACTCTTTGTTTGTTTAATAAGGATCTGATCTGTTTGCGTAGAGATTCCACTCTTTCCTGTGTTAGCTTTACTGACATGGTGGTTTTGTCTATTTCTGAGCCTAGATATACAATATGCTGCAAGGGAGATAAGACTGACTTTTGCAAGTTGACAGTGATGTCTACGCTGGCGCACAAGGATAGAGTCTCAACCCTGGTCCTTATGAGTTGATGCTTGGTGGTAGCAGTAAGGAGCCAGTCGTCTACATACGGAAACACCTGGAATACCTGACATCTCAGGTGAGCCGTTACCACTGCCATGCATTTGTTAAACACTCTGGGGGCTGAAGTGAGGCCAAAGGGCAGTGTTCTGAACTGAAAATGGCTGGCTCCCAGCCAGAAGTGTAAGTGTCTCCTGGAGCGCCTGTCCATTTTGATGTGGTAGTACACATCCTGGAGATTGACTGAGCACATCCACTTGTCTTTCCCGATAAAGGGAAATATCGACTGCAGAGTGACCATTCGGAACTTTGATTTTCTTACATGCTTGTTGAGCCTGCTGAGATCTAGAATCGATCTCCAGTCCCCTGTCTTTTTTGGAACTAAAATGAATCGAGAGTAAGTTCCGGATCTTACTTGCGCTGCGGAGACTTCTTGGATGACTCTTTTTTGTAGCAACGAGATGACCTCTTATTTTGCACGGTCTAGTTGGATGGGTGGTACGTCTGGAAGAGACCGGTGTGTTGGTGGTTCGGAAATAAAGGGAATCAGATAAAGTACAGTTTTGTACCTACCATAAATGTAGATGTTCGAAGATCCACATTGCTGCAGTCCTAACACTTGGGTAGTCCGCTGTCCTCGATCGGATTGAAACATCTACATTTATGGTAGCACTAGAACTTTTAGGCATAAAGAAGGGATAGTACCATGAAAGATACCCTGTCCTTATGAAAAATTAAGAAAGGCTCAATCTAAGAATTGCTTGAACAAAAGGATGAAAAACAATGGTGGTGTCAGGTCATAGTGAGCTGAAAATTGCTGCAGCATGAAATCTAATAGAAGAGAAGGACAAACCTTTGTCCAATAACATCCAAATAATCCAAAAACAAAAAAATCAAAAATCAAAATCTCTTACATTTTTCTTTTGTACTAGGCCTTCTAGCTTCCAAAATCACATTCAAAAAATCACATTCAAGGTTGTTGTGAACCTCTATTTAAAACAGAATATGCCAGGCTGTTAGGTGAAGAGAGTGAAGAAGAACATTGGCTTGACATTGAGTCCTCCTCCTGGGACAACAGATGTGGAAAGCAAGGAGAGCCATGCCATGGCTTCGTACTAGACTTCTCAGTAATGGGTACCAGTGTGTCTGACCTTCAGAAGTACCTTTGGGAGGAGAGGCAGAGGTGGAAAGGCATACACATGAAGATTTGTCCAACTGAAAGAAAGAGCATCCACTTTCCAAGCTGTGGGATGAAACCTCTTAAACATATCTGCTAGGAGTTCTGTGCTCCTGGCAGAAACCTTGCCTGAAGACTTAGTTGTAACTGTTAGAATCAACACCTGCCCTGGAACCTTCAAATTGATATGTAGATGCAGTAGTCTGTTAGATGAGCTCCCAAGCTTTATTGTCACATCTGTTGTTAGAATCTGGCGACGCCTCGCCTGTGGGAGAGAGAGGTCCTTGTTTAGGTGACATTTCTGAGCCCACCACAAAAATTCCTTTTGAATGCAAGGTATTAGATCCTGGCAGTGCTGAGTCCATAAATTTTTGAGATACCATTGCAACCTCATATGCAGTTTGGCGCATGGAAGCACAGAATACAAGATGCCATGAACCCTAAGGCTTGAAGGACTGTCCTTGGGAAAGATTCTTTTGTTTGTCCGGGGTTAGAAAGGCCATCTGGGATGCTGTATTCAGTCTTGAGAGGGTACTAGACTGGACTTTAGCCAGAATCAGGCAATCGTCCAAATAAGGATAGATTTGTATTCCTTTTAGCCTGAAGAAAGCTGTCACTGGAGCCAGAACTTGATAGGAACATGAAGGTAAGCCTCCTTGAGATCCAAAGTTACCATCCAGTGATCCTGTTGTTGTAACGTCAACATTTTGAACTTAGAATGTCCAGATAAGTGTTGAGGATAGATAAATCCAAAATTGGTCTCCGTTGAGGAGGAATGTCTGGCATGCCTTTGAAAAGGAGGCAAAGGTGGAAATAAAAAACTGTACCCGTGATGTATGATATCCAACACCCATCTGTCTTGGGTAATCAAACTCCAATTTTCTTGGTAGGTCATTGGGTCTGTTTTAGAAAGGACTGACCCTGCCTAGACTGGGAATCATAAGAAGGATAGGCCAATTTCTACTAAACTTTGGAGGCTGAACCTGCAAAAATCTTTAACAGTCTGCATAGACTTAGCCTTGTCTTCCATTTTCTTTAAAACTGCCTCAACAGGAGAACCAAACAAGACATCAGATTGCAAAGGGGCATCCAAAATCCTAGTTTTAACATGGTCAGATAAGTGGCAGCCACCCTAGAGGAGGCCTGTACAGCATCAAAACCACATTGCAAAGAATGCTTACCCACCTGTTCAGAAACATGCACTAAATCTTGTAACTCTTTATCAATACCTTCTTCCCAGAGCATCAACCTTAGATTTCAACTGTGAAAGCAGATAATTTTGATATTTTAACATATGAAACTGGCAATTCAAAGCTCTCATGGCTAGGTGGAAGAAGTATAAACTTTCTTTCCTCATCTATCCAAGGCCCTGGCCTCTTTATCTGCAGAGGCCCCTGGCTAAGGATTAAGAGAAGCCTCTGCAAACACATCTTCCACCACAGACAAAAGTCAGAGAAGTCCTGACCTTCCCATTTAAAGTGCTCTCTCATGGAGTGAAGGGTCTCTGAAAAAGTTCAGAATCCCTCAGGAGGAGAAGCAGAAGGAGTAGAATCATCAACATCAGAATCAGAATTCTGAAGCCTGCTCATAATCCCCAACACTGGCTCCATCCTAGGCCTCTTATCAGGAGGGGCATAGAGCCTCTAATTAAAGTAATTAAATCTTCTGCCATTTTAAGCATGTGCTTCCTGGGCACAGAACCTGAAGAACTAGGAGTGACACCCACAGCAGCTAAACTAGACCTAGACACCTTAGGAAGGGAGGGAGAAAGTAATCTGAGAAGCCCCTGTAGCCTGACTTGCCTCCTGGGAGGCCACATCCTGTAAAATCAAAGTTTCTCCCTGGGACTCTAACCTAGTTTTAACTGCAAAGACCAACCTGGCACAATCCAACCTCAGGTCCCAAACAAGGTATACACAAATTATGGTAGTCCTATGCGGAATCTGTTTCCCACAAGAAATACAGTTATTCACTTTCACTTGCAACACTGCTTCTGCATGGACCTCTGATATTTGGGCCGATCGAGGGACAGCGGACTACCCAAGTGTTAGGACTGCAGCAATGTGAGATGAAGAACATCCTCTGGATATTACTGTGTGTACCCAACGATCTTGAGTGATAGTTAGCAAGGCACTTGGGTACAGCGATATACGACCCCTGACTGCCTCCAGAGACAGACAGTAGGGCAACCCCTCAGGGTCAATGGAAGGGATGATCAGAGAAAACTTCTCTGTCTCCCTGATGTTGCGGACCTCCTCTGCTGTGAGGATGGCGTCTTCCATTATATCCTCCCCCTCTGCCCCTGGGGGAGGGTTGACCTTGTGCCTGAGGAAAACCTTTTTGGGATTTGCGGAACCACATTTTCCCTCCTGTATTACCCTTGGGATAAGGTCTGGATGGGAGAGAGAAATGGACTCCAACGGTAGATAAGGTTTTTCCTTCCTGCTCGCACCTAGTCAAAGTCTCTTTCACTTGGGGTCCAAAAAGAGATTAACCATCAAAGGGAACGTTAGTGAAAGAAGACGAAGGATTCCGTAAAATTACTAAGTCGCATCCACAAATGTCTCCTGAGGGATATTCCTGCTGCGGCTGCCCTGCTTGCTCCAACTGCTGCATACGAGATCAGCCTCATGGAGGAGTTAGCTATGGAAGTAAGGGTGGAGAGCTGCACGGAAATCTTGTCCATGGAACCCGGAGCTACTGAACCCTGGAGGGAATCTCCTAACTCTTTCAGGAGATCCCTCTGCAGATGAGTGAAGTGAGTCAGGTAATTCAGCAATCTTAGTGTAAATGCCACTGAAGAAAAAGTACGCTTCCCGTACCGATCCATCGTCCTGGACTCCTTGTTAGGAGGATGGATATTAGAAGTAGTCTCAGATAATTCCTTCTTGGTGGCTACTGCTGCCACCATAGCATCAACTAGAACTCCCTTGCTAAGGAAAGACTTGCTCTCAGGTGCTGTCATAAATTTGTTTGGCCTTCTCGGGACGGCTTCCACTGAAACTGGGGAGGTCCATGCTTTCTGCAAAATGACTGCCAAAGTTGGTCATAAGGTGGTGTCACCCAAGAGGTGGAAGGTTGGGAGCCAAAGGCCTCAAGATACACTGATTCATCCTCAGTAGGGTTAGAAGTCTTCCAATCTCCCCTCTGTCTAAGGATTTCTGGGATGTCAGAGAAGGAGACATCCTCAGAGGGAGATCTAGGGGACCCTTCTGATTCCTCTAAATCAGTGTCTGATGTGACAGACTCAGAGGAGTCGACATGTTTTCTCTTACATAACCTTTTCCAAGGGAGCTCTCCAGCGGGATAATCTGGGCAGGTCTCGGAAGAGGGGGTGCCTCCAATGGAGGCTACTTGGGCCTCTGGTTCCCTATGCTGTGGGGGTGGCAGGGGGGAAGAGGCTGCTGCCTGCTGCTGGTGAGACACAGGATCCAAAGGAATGGCTTTGGCAAAGGATAAAACTTTCTCTATAGCTTTGAAAGCCTCCCCCCCCCTCCGAAGAAGACCTCCGTGCCAAGGGGGGGGCGGATGGTCAACTCCTAGCAAAGGGGAACGGCTCTGAAGCAGAAGCAGGAGCCGAGCTGAGTTAAGCTGGGGCTCCGAGAGGGATGGTCGGTTCTGAAGAGAACCCAGGGTGACTGTCCCCCTCAGAGTCGACAGGAGAGCATCAGCTCCCAGAACCCTGGGCTCCAGACTGAGCCATCGAGGATAGAGTAATTGGCTCCGAGGAAACAGGCCGAATCCTCGGAGCTGAAGGGTCGAAGACAGAGGAACCTGATGTAATAGGCTCCGAGAGTGAAGCAGTTGGAGGAGGAACAGTGATTGGTATGGGGGACGGCTCTGAGACCTTTGGGTCTGGAGGGGTTAATTTTCTAGCCAGAGCTGGATCCAAAAGCAACCTCTTCACCACCCTCTCAATGTCCTCATCTGATAGGGTCCTGGAGGATCTGGTGGAGACTGAAGGAGACTTCCTTCTCTCCAAAATAGGAGATCTCAAAATAGGAGATACAGTCTCGATGTCAAGCAAACCCTTTGGTACCGAAAACTGTCTCAGAACCGATGGAATAGACTGCACCGAAGATGAAGCAGAGTTGGAACCGGAACTCCTTGGTTCCGACGCTTTAGACTTTTTGGTCGGCTCCGAAGCCGGGACTGATGATTTTCTCTTTGAAGATTTTGGAGCTGCCTGACCAAATTCCAGCTGTTCCTGGAAAGAACTGGTCATGAGACCCCTATCAATAAGTTTTCTCTTCCTTCCATTTAACACTCTTGTACTAAAAGCATGACAGAAGGTGCAAAGTTCCTGTAAATGGGCTTCACCCAGACAATATACGCAACTGGTGTGGCTGTCTGTAAGAGACATTTTCTGCGCACACCTGTCACATTTTCTGAAGCCCGGAGGGTGATGATCTGATCCTGATCTTTATCTTTAAACATAGTTAAAGACTAAAAAGTAAAAGTGTAAGGAAGAAGAAAAGTTTTTTTTTTTTTTTTTTTCTTAATAACATTCACACACACACAGGAAGGAAAGGCCCTCTAACTTAAATGGGCCGTACAGTCCTAAAAGGGGAATAGGGGTTGAAAACTTTCAAAAAACAGAAGCACAATACAGAAGAAACTATTAATATATATATATATATATATATATATATATATATATATATATATATATATATATATATATAAAACTGAAAAAGGTGGTAGAAAAGGAACAAATAAGTAAAAATTGTTCTACTTAGCCAACAAGCCAGTAAGACACAACCTTGAAGCTTTAGCGGCAAACGAGATCTGGGGAATTACCGTGAGGCACCATGGGATAGGGGCTAGCCTCAAGCTAGTAAAAAGCTCTCGAGCTTTAGAATAGGCCGAGTTGGAGCCGAATATCGGCTCCGAACACATCCAGCAAGAATTACGACGAGATAGGACTACATAACATCTATTGTTTAGTGAGAGACTGAAAGCATTTTGATCTTGGGACATCTAACCCAGCACTGCTTGCTCTTTATGTATGTAAGTAAGATAATAGCACTGTGATTTCTCTTAGGAAGAGTTAAACTTTGAAGAAAGTTAGTATTTTTCTTTGAAATCAGATCTTTCCTACGATATTGTTTTAAGTTTCTGTGTGATCTCTGAACCTGAGCAGCATTGTACTGTAGTAGTTTTGTCTTGTGTTTTAATTATTTATTATTAAATATTTTAAAACCTTTACCTGTGGCTAGTTTATGTAGAGATAATTTAACCTCTAAAGTACATTACATATTTACATATTTTACTAAGTCACTCCAAATGAAACCTAGACTGAATAGTCACATTACCAATTGGATAATAATATTGCACAGTAATAATTGGACACCCTTTCAAGGGCCTTTGATTAGCTGATAATATTAGCTGGTGGTGGCAGAAATTACAACCGTAGGCTGGGTAAAGGGGCACAGCTGGAGTATCTGTCAGCCTTTCCCAGGAGTGTCTGTGAAATTGTATAAATACTTATCTCAAAGTGTGGGTGTGTGTCAGCTACCTGGGCAGGGACACAAAGCATAGGTTGGACAGAGAGGGTACTGGAGGTTAGCTTACCAGCTAGGCTGAGATCTGGACCCTATAGCTGCGCCAGTTGGGAGTCTTATTGGGGACCTAGTGAGCAAGGGAGCAACCAGCCCCAGAATGACTGTGATCTCTGTATGCACTTGGGGGAAATTGTACTTTACTGTGTGTAATAGTTATCCTTTCCTTTTCTAGGAGATACCCTCTCTGGTGTGAGTGGTGAGGAGTCAGGCTCCTTGATTGCTGGGCCAGGGCACTGGCATCACATATTGGTGGCAGTGATTGGGATATCCTATCACATATTGTTTTGCTGTGGTGGGATCCACATCACATATTGATTAGGTGGCAAACACTAATTGGCTTGTAGTGGTGTGGGTAGAGCGAATTCCTGCAGCTTACGTACAGTGATCTCAAAGTGTTTTGTACTCTAAAACAGCCACACAGTGTATACTCAGAGTTCAGATCACAATTGTTTTATTTCTTTTGTTAGCTTAGTGTTAGTCAGGGTGAGCAGGCAGCATGTCAGCAGAGGAGTATGGAAAGCTAAAAAGGAGCCATCTGGCGGAGATGTGCCAGGCTAGGGGGCTGGTGCATGGAAACCTGACTAAGCAGACCTGATTGCAGCCTTGGTTACAGCTGCATCAGAAAACAGCAGCCTGGAGGACAATCAGACTGACAGTGGAGATACAATATCCTCGGAGAATGGACAGCTCAACCTTTCTGCAGTGGACTTAAAAATCCAGCTGGAGCTAAAGAGACTTGAGTTGGAGGTCAGTGATATGGAACTAGAAGCAGCTGAAAAAATGAGGAGTCTACAAACTGAGGAAAATGAATGGCAGAGGAGGCATGAGAGGGAAATGCTGGCTCTTCGCCAGAGTCATGGAGGTAATGGGGAAGGGAGTAAACCGGACTCCAGAAGCACAAAAGGTCAGTAAATTTCTTCCTCAGTTTAAAGAGGGGGATAATTTTCATAGCTTCATTCATATGATTGAGCGGGTATGTAAACAGTATGAAATTGACTAAGGTCTCTGGGTACGGTTCCTGACCCCCTTACTCCATGGTAAAGTTATAACTTCTTTAGCAAAAATGCATGACACTGACTGTTTTGATTATACTGCTGTAAAAAGACACTTGTTGGAATGTTTTAAGCTAACACCTGAAATGTATAGGAAAAAGTTTTGTGAGCACAGACGCAAGGCAGATGAAAATGTATGTGAATATGCTGCTGAACTGAGCACTTATTTTCATAGCTGGGTGAGTGGATGCCAGGTCACCACTTTTGAAGGGCTGGCAGACCTTTTGGTAAGGGAACAAGCCCTTAGTACTTTGCCTGAGGACATGAGGATCATAGACAATGTGCTACTTCAGATGAGTTGGGGAAGAAGGGAGACCTATACCTAGCAAGCAGGGCAGCCCTGCACAGGAAATAGATCCCCAGCCCCAGTACTGCTCATGGGACTAAAGGAACCCATGGTGGGCAGCACAGATTGCCCCAACAGAATCCACCAATAGCAGGGGAAGCCACTAGAGTCCATGTATATGTCCAGGAGCTAAGATTAAATGTTTTGAATGCAACCAGCTGGGCCATATGGCATACAGATGTCCACAGAGGCAAGATGGGGAACTAAAGGTAAAGGAGCCAGTAAGTGGGTAAGAAATAATTCCAATAGTGGGTTTTCTTGAGACAACCGGGGCATGGAACTACCATCCTTCAGATGTCCTGAGAGGGAAGAATTTGAATGAGGTAGTCCCATGTACTTATGCAGTTATATGCAGTCAGGCTAGGAGACAAGCATGCGAGTCTGGTAGCCTGGAGGAGACACAGACAGACTGCATACTTACAGCCAGGACTGCTGATGTTGTTACTTCAGGGAGTGAGCTATGCTGTAGTAGTGAGACTGAATGTGAGCCACAGCTGCTTGTGGGTACTGATGTTCCCTTGGATAGGGTAACTGCAAAGGCAGAGGTGAGTAGTAGTATCCAGGTTGACAGTGAGGCACCACTGTCAGAGGATGGGGAGCTGGGAAGGTTTACAAGGAGAGACTTGAGACAGGCTCAGCTCTCAGACCCTACATTGCAAGGCCTGAGGCAGGTAGCTATATGGAGGCACCTGATTCTCAAGGGAAGGGGGAATCTGTATACTGGAACAAAGGGTTACTGTACAGAGAGTGGACCCCTGACGGAGGGCTAGAAGGTGAGAGAGTACAGCAGTTGGTAGTGCCTACAGCTTACCATCTGGCGCTCCTAGCCATAGCCCATGATATTCCCTTTGCAGGTCATATGGGCATAAAACGTACAAAGAGGCGTATTATGCAAAACTTCTATTGGCCTGGAATTTCTAGAGATATAACAAGGTACTGCAGGACCTGTGAGCAGTGCCAAATGGTAGGCAAGGCAGGAGACAAGGTGAGAGCTCCTTTGATGCCTTTGCCTGTGATTGAGGAGCCATTTCAGAGGGTAGCTATGGATATTGTGGGTCCTCTGAGTACCCCAAGTTCCACACGGAAAAAGTATATCCTAGTGATTGTAGATTATGCTACACGATACCCTGAGGCAGTGGCTTTGAGCTCCAGTGAGGCCGAGAAGGTGGCAAATGCTTTGCTAGAGATTTTCAGCAGGGTAGGTTTCCCAAAGGAAATAATGTCTGGCAGAGGTGCCAATTTTATGTCAGACCTGCTGGCTTGTCTGTGGAAGTCCTGTGGGGTGAAGCACATGAAGACCACCCCCTACCATCCCCAGACTAATGGTCTTGTTGAGAGGTTAAACTCTACAATCAAGTCCATGCTACGGGCATTTGCAGATCAGTTTGAGAGGGAGTGGGACAAATATTTGACCCATCTGTTGTTTGCTTACAGAGAGGTTCCACAGGAGTCCACAGGTTTTTCACCCTTTGAGTTCCTGTATGGGCATAGGGTGAGGGGACTTCTATATTTAATTCAAGATGAGTGGGAAGGTGAGTGTGAGTTACACAAGGAGTAGGTTGTGGCATGGCATATGTCCTGAACCTCAGGACAAGACTCAGGGAACTCAAGGGCCTGGCCCAGGAGAACCTGGCAGAAGCCCAACAACAGAAAAAGGCATGGTATGACAGGAATGCTCGAGCTACAGAGTATGCTGTGGGGCAGCAGGTAATGGTTCTCATTTCTGTCAGATACAACAAGCTGCAAGCAGCTTGGGAGGGTTCCCTACAAGGTGGTAAGAAAGGTAAGTGACGTTAACTACATGGTGGAAGTGCTAGGCAGATGGCAGGGACACAAATTGTACCATGTTAACATGTTGAAACCTTACCATGATAGGGAGGCCTTTGTGCTGAGCATTTGCAGTGGATTGTAGGTAGAGTCTGAGAGAGATCTTGTGACTGATCTCAGTGAGGCTCGGGCTGACACCTCGGTGGAAGGGGTAGCAATGTCCCAGCAGCTATCTCCTAACCAGGTTAGAGAAATCCAAGTAGTGCTGCAGGAATTTGGGGACGTTTTCACTGGGAAACCAGGGTGCACCCACCTGGTGCAGCACCAGGTGGAGACTCTGAGGGAGGAGGTACAGGAGATGTTGGAACTAGGAGTGATTCAGGAGTCCAATAGTCCCTGGGCCTCCCCAGTGGTACTGGTGCCAAAGAAGGATGGCAGCACCAGGTTTTGTGTGGATTACAGCAAATTAAATAGTCACACAGAGGCAGATGCTTACTCCATGCCTAAGACAGATGAGGCCCTAGAGCAGCTGGGTGGGGCTACGTACCTTACAGCCATTGATCTTACCAAGGGTTACTGGCAGGTGCCTTTGACTCCCAGTGCTAGAGAGAAGTCAGCCTTTGTGACTCCTTTTGGCTTGTATGAGTTCACAAAGATGCCCTTTGGGATGAAGAATGCCCCAGCGACTTTCCAGATACTGGTACATCATATCTTGGCAGGAGCAGGAGGGTTTGCCTTTGCTTACATGGATGATATTGCTATCTACAGCCATTCCTGGCAAGAGCACCTTCAGCATGCCAGGGAGGTGCTGGGCAGACTACAGAGGGCAGGGTTGACCATTAAGCCAAGCAAATGTCAGGTGGGTATAGCAGAGGTCTCCTACCTAGGATAGAGTGGGGAGTGGTAAGATAAGGCCAGAACCTGCCAAAGTGGAAGCCATTCAGGCATGGCCTGCACCTGTTACCAAAAACCAGGTGAGGGCATTCTTAGGGACAGCAGGGTACTACAGAAAGTTCATTCCCAATTATAGCACCATAGCTGCCCCCCTCACAGATCTGACAAGGAAGAATAGGCCAGATAAGGTAGTGTGGACCCCACCATGTGAGCAGGCATTTCAGAATCTTTAGGAGGACCCCCTGTGTTAGCTAGTCCAGAGTATAAGCAAAGAATTTGTTGTGCAGGTGGATGCTTCAAGCTATGGGGTAGGGGCTGTACTTGGCCAGATTTCTTCAGAGGGAGAAGAGCACCCAGTAGTTTATCTCAGTCATAGGCTCCAACCCAGGGAGGAATGCTATACAGCAGTAGAAAAGGAATGTCTAGCCATAGTGTGGGCACTACAAAAATCTCAGCCTTATCTGTATGGAAGAAAATTCACTGTGATGATGGATCACAACCCTCCAACATGGTTAAACAGAGCCAGTCAGCAAAATGCCAAGTTGCTAAGATGGAGCCTGGGGTTGCAAGCATATGATATGTCAGTGCAGCACCACAGTGGGAGTAGCAATGTCAATGCAGATGGGCTCTCAAGACAGGGAATGGGGTGAGGTACACCCAGATAGACCTGACACTCTCAAGCAATGTTTCTCAAGGGGCACTTGAAAAACTTGCTTGAGTTCCCCGGGTGGGAAGAGATGTGAAGATTGGAGGAAGATGGGTGAAGGCTGCCAGCTTAGTCAAATAGAATTTTGATACATAATTCTATCAACTGTATAAATAAATGTAAAATACAGGCTTGTGTTTTTAAATGAAAGAAAACACTGTAAAATGTGAACTTCAAGATTGTTGCAACATTGTCATCTGCTGTAAGGAAAACCAAGCCAAGCATTTCAAATGTGTCTTTTGAAGTTGGAAAGATATTATGAATCTCTTTGATGTTTTACAAGTCAGCTCCAGTGGGTCTGGATGAAGGTTTCATGCCCATTATTTTAAGTTAAGGGCCAGAATTTACATGTGGAAAGTGCTTTATTGTTCTGGTTTCTGCTAGAGTGTATATGTGAAATGCCTTGTATTGTTGTAGTTTCCTGAGCAGGTGTTAGCTTGCTAAATAATGCAGTTTGTGGCTTGAGAAAACCTAAGTGTCAAAATGATGTAATTTGAGAGGGCCTCAGCAGAGCTGTTGGTTAGTGTTTACAAGCTATTGTTCAATGAGAGACTGAAAGCATTTTAATCTAGGACATCTAACCCAGCACTGCTTGCTCTTTATGTACGTAAGATAATAGCACTGTGATTTCCCTTAGGAATAGTTAAACTTAAAAGAAAGTTAGACTATGTATTTTTCTATGAAATCAGATCTTTCCTGCGATATTGTTTTAAGTTTCTGTGTGATCTCTGAACTTGAGTAGCATTGTACTGTAGTAGATTTGTCTTGTATTTTAATTATTTACTATTAAATATTTTAAAACCTTTACCTGTGGCTTGTTTATGGAGAGATAATTTAACCTCTAAAGTACATTACATATTTACAGATTTTACTGTCCAAGTCACTCCAAATTAAGCATAGACTGAATAGTCACATTACCAATTGGATAATAATATTGCACAGTAATAATTGAACACCCTTTCAAGGACCTTTGGTTAGCTGATAATAATATTAGTTGGTGGTGGCAGAAATTACTACTGTATAGTCTTGGTAAAGGGGCACAGCTGGAGAATCTGTGTCAGCCTTTCCCAGGAGTGTCTGTGACGTTGTATAAATACTTATCTCAAAGTGTGGGTGTGTGGGCAGGGACATAAAGCACTGGTTGGATAGAGGGTACTGGAGGTTAGCTTGCCAGCTAAGCTGAGATCTGGACCCAATAGCTGTGCCAGTGGGGGGTCTTATTGCGGAACTGGTGAGCAAGGGAGCAACCAGCCCCAGACTGACTGTGATCTCTGTGTGCACTTAAGGGAAATTGTACTTTACTGTGTGTATTCATTATCCTAGGAGATGCCCTCTCTGGTGTCAGTGGTGAGGATTGAGGCTCCTTGATTGCTGGGCCAGGGCACAGGCGTCGCACCTCATATGCAGTCTGGCATATGGAATGAGTAGAATGCAGGATGCCATGAACACTAGAGCTTGCAGGATTTTCCTTGCGGATAACTGGGTTTTTGTGGCTACTTCAGAGAAGTAGCCTGTCAGATAGGCTTGTTTTTCTGGAGTAAGGAATGCCATCTGGGATGCTGTGTCCAGCTTTGTGCCCACGAATATATTTTTTTGAGTGGGTACTAGTTTGGATTTCTTTTCATTTATAGTGTACCCTAAGGAGGTCAGTAGGTGCTTTACAAAGGTCAGATGCGGTAACAGCTTTTCCTGACTGTCTGCCTGAATCAGGCAGTCGTCTAAGTAGGGGTAAATCTGAATATTCCTTTGTCTGCAAAAAGCAATGGCTGGAGCCAGGCATTTTGTGAAAACTCTGGGAGCAGTGGATAAGCCAAAGGGAAGTACATAGAACTGAAAGTGCATAGATCCTGCACTGAAATGTAGATATTTCCTGCAAGAATCCCTGATTGGATGTGTAGATAGGCCTCATTTATGTATAGGCTGGCTAACCAAGCATCCTTGGATAGCATAGGAAGAAGCTGCTGGAGGGTGAGCATTGGTATCACCAGGAAGGTGTTTAGAATTGATAGATTGAGGATTGGGTGCCACGTGCCCTCTTTTCTGGGTACCATGAAAAGCCTGGAATAGAAACCTTGGCCTATCTGGTCTGCAGGAACAGGCTGTATTGCCCTCATGGAGAGCAGGGAATGGACTTGGTTTTGTGCCTCGGCTCACTGGCTTGGAGGAAGATCTGGAAACCCTTTTGGGGTAGCTAGAGTGTGGAAATAAAATTTGTATCCCCGGGACACTATGTAGAGAACCCATCGGTAATTGGTGATAGAGGCCCAGTTTCTGGCATGGGAGGAGAGCTTTCCTCCTAGGGGCACAACCAGGTGGGCAGAGGTAAGGGTGGAGGTGTAAAGTCATTGTGAGTTCTTTTCATAAGGGGGTGGCTTAGCACTGCCTGTTTTCGAAGTGGAGGAACTCCATTGCTTAGATCTCTGCATTCCCTGGGGCTGCTGTTGGGGGGGGGTCTCTTTCCCCTAGGTCATGCCTGAGCTGGTCTTGAGGGGGCCAGAAAGGACCAGTGCTTGGAGGGGCAATGCCTACTGAACCTCAGAGGCTGGACCTGCAAGAAGTCTAACTGTCTGCATAGATTTAGCTTTTTCTTCCATCTATTTTAAGACCTCTTCTGCCTTGGTGCCAAATAAATTGTCATTGTTCAATGGTGCATCCAATAGTTTTGATTTGACATGGTCTGGCAAGGTCTGTTCCTTAACCCAAGCATGTCTTCTAAGTACAGAACCTGTGACTGCTGCCCTGCAGGATGCTTCTAGGGCATAAAAGCCACATTGCAAGGTGTGTCTAGTAACTTGGCTTGCAGAATGCATAAGCTCCTGTAATTCTTTATTTTCTGCACAAGCCGGAAAGGTAGATATTTTTTGTTTAAGGAGTTCCATAGTATGTTGCTGGTATTTCAGCATGTGGAACTGACAATTTAGTGCTCAAATGGCAAGAGTTGCAGTGGTGTATACTTTTTTACCCCATCTGTCTAAAGCTCGGGAATCCCTGTCCAAGGGGGTGGGATTCTTAGCTGTGGTTGCTTTTATTCCTTTAGTTCCTTGGGAGATAACCTCTGGGTCAGCAGTAGGATTCTTGAAAGAAAATTTGTGAGAGTCAGGGACTCTTAATAACGGTCAGGCTTCCTGGGAGCAGGAGAAAGGTTGTAAACTGGATTCCATAAAACCATCATCCACAACATCCAGGGCAGGAGGAATGGCTAAAGGTCTGTGCTGTGGTAAATCTAAGAATTCCCAGAGTCTCTTTTTGGACTGAGGATAGCCCTGACACTCCCACTGGAAATGCTCCCTTAAAGTACATAGGGTTTCACCAAATGAAAAATCCTCTGGCTGGAGGATAGACAGAAGGAATGGATTCCTCTGAATCTGAATCCTCATAAGCAGACAAGGGTTGCATGTCTTCATATTCAGAAACCTCGGAGTCATCGGACTTCTGGTCAGATATAACTGCTGGAGACAAGTCTCTTTTTCTTTTGGAAGGGGTAGGCTGGCTTCCCTAATAAGCAAGATAAGGTCTTCTGCCATTTTAAGCATTTGAGATTGAGGCATGGAAGCAGGTGCTTGAGCTTGGGTCTTCATTTTTTTAGGCATAGTTCCTACCATGGGCCTTTAGACAGAACTGAAGACGCGAAAGAGGTCATTCGTCAGTTTGTGTCGAGTATCAGTAGTGCGAAGAACCTCCTCAGATGCCGGTGCCTGCTCAGCAGCTCCGGACCCATCCAAGGTAGAGACATCCGCAGGATCCTTAGTCAAAGAAGAGTCTCGCTGCATACCAGAGTCCGAATGGGTCTCGGTAGCGGCCAGTAAATCCACAGAAGTGGGCATCAGGGGATGCGAAAGCGCCTCACTGAAGACCGGCGAACTGGCGACTAGCTTTTACGGAAGCATCGTCGGCAGTTTTGGACCTGTGCGGTCTGTCTCTGTCTTTATCCTTACATTTTTTTGGATGATTGGTAGTCAGATGGCTTACCGAAGCCATTTCGGAATACGGAGATCAAAAGCGAAAATATTTAGCTACAATAATGGCCCGACGACGTATAGTTCTGGTGTTGAACAAAGCACAAAACCGACAGCCAGGGACGTTCTGGTCTGGGCCTAAACAGGTGACGCAGTAAGAATGGAAATCTCGGTGTGGTATTTGCTTTCCACAGGCGAGACAATTGTTAACTTTTTCTGACATCGGTTAGAGCAAGAAAAAAAGATTCCCAACAGGGTACTTAGCTTTAGAAGACTTCAACTTCAATTCGGAAATGAAAACTCAGGTAGCGGCCGACTGGCACTCGTGCAAACTGCTTCTGCTTCGGGCTCCTCGGAAAGAAAGACTGATGTAATGGCGTCGGCTGCCTGATTTTATACCACTGACGATCTGACGTCAGTCCTGGAGCGATAGTAACTGACACAGAAATACTAAGCCTCTGGTATTCGGGTTGACTGAGAGCTACCCCTGGCAGGATAACCCAAGTGTGATGACTGCAACAGTGAAACACGAAGAACATCATCCCCTTCCAAGAAAAAGAGCAGGCATCCACCTTCCAAGTCAGAGGTCAGGATAGCAGCACTGTACATCTTTTTGCCTAACCTTTCCATTGCCCTACTATCCTTGTCAGAAGGAAGTAATTTAGTGGAAGGTAACAGTTTGGAAGGTCTGTCTGAAGAGACAGAAACAACAGAGGGATCAGCAGAAGTACATTTGTAAAGAAACTTACAATCATCAGGCACCATATAAAACCTATCAGATTTTTTAGGAACTGGGGGCTGACAGCCAAGAGCCTGAGAAGCTGCTGGAAAAATGTCTAACAAGGCAGCAAGGACAGGAGGAACAGCAGAAATCTTGACAGATTCTTTATGGAGGAGTTCATAACACATCTTCTGGACCTCAGAGACCTGGGTACAGTCCCATTTAAAACATTCCATCATCCGAGAAACAGTATCCCCAAAGGAAAGCGCTTCAAAGGGAGAATCTGGACTAAAGGAGTCTTCCTCCTCCTCACAAACATATTCTAATGGAGAAGGAATCTGAGAGGAACAGGTTAAAGACTGTTCATCAGAGTCCAATTCCTCATCAGAGGAGTCCTGCTCTTAAGAGGATTAAGAAGGACATGGAGGGGTTCAGGAACAGAAATGAAATCCTGCCATCACACTGAGGATCCTTAGCAGCAGAGGAAATATGTTTTTGTTTTCCGATTATTTTTCAAGGGGACAGCCACCCTAAACACCTTAGGAGATTCAGACCCTTGCCTACACTCAATAAACTTTGCAGGCATCTCCTCCCTGACAAGAACCTGCGGAAGACCCCTTGGATATCATCAGCCACAGGTCCCTCTCAATATTCATAATGGGCATCTGCAGAGCCTCAGTGGATGTGCGAGACACTGGATCCATCCTGGCCTCTGAAATGGTCATGTCGGAGGAATCCGATGGAATGACCAGATGATCCTTTGGGCTTTCACTAGCCTCGAGAGAGATGCCCAGGTGAGGTTTTTGGTCGTCATCTTGGCAGATGGCTGACCCTTGCGCCGGGACGATTCTGCCATCGCTCCTTGAACCAACAACTTAAGACACTGGTTCTCAAGGTAAAAGGATAAAGAGAACAGACTACTATGAAGAGTTTTAGGAGCAAATGCCTGACAAATTGGGCATGACGTATGGTCTTGAGAAGCACCCAAACAAGACAAACACTGCTCGTGATGATCCCTATGGGGAATCTGTCTCCCACACTAACATTTCCCTTTCCTGGATGACATGCAACCTCACAACAAAAGTAAATAAAAACAAGATAAGAAGAAAAACCCCAATGGGGCACTTGTCTGAAATGGCTTGGTAACTGGCAGATGGAGCAACATTCAGACCTACGATCAAAGATGGTGCTCAGACTGACTGCAGAGAAGTTCTGAGGAAAGCATGGCCGTATGTCACCTTTATGCCCCTTGCTATGAGTGGGGAGGATGTGTGTGACATATGACATACTAGTAATCCTAAGGCTTTGATATACTAGCCAGACATCGGGCTACCCTTGGCAGGGGATCCCTAGTGTAAGGAATACTGCACTAGTGGTATGGAAGGATATCTATAAGGTTAGACAATCAGAAAAATAAAGAGAGCAAATCTGTAACATTAACATACTGAAGCCATGGAAAGAAGTAGAAAGTTTTGTGGTGAAGTTGCAGGCTAAAATGCATGCAGAAGAGATCAGATAATCTCTACCTGAAGTTCAGGTATAGGAATCCTTGTCAAAAGTGGAAAAGCACAAAATAATTTTTATTAAAAAGCTAGTGCTTTCAGACAGGACTATGAGAAAGAAATTGATACATGATAACAGAGAGAACACATGTAGTGAATGTTAGACAAAACACAGAGTTCTAGCATCACAGACACAATAACAGAAGTTCAAAAAGACCATCAAATAAGGAGTGATAGAGGAATCAGAGTGAATGGAGCAACCCAATAAAACTAGTTTCTAAGCCTGATGGAAGTACTGGATTCTCCAACAACATGAGGAAAATGAACATTTTAAATTCGAACAGCTAGCTGTCCCATACTCAGAACAGATGAGCTGAGACAGAACATAGGAAGGCCAGATAATTGACAGCACTAGACTTGATGAAGAGGTATTGGCAGACGCCACTCTCCCAGCTAAATAAAAAACAGACAGTGCAATCCTGAAGTTCTGTCACTACACAGTCCTACCACTTGGCTTACCTTTCAGAGATTAATGGATAAAATATTGGAGATCTACTCTTGATGTGCTGCTGCATGTTACAGCCATCCATTCAGAGGACCGGAAGTCTCTCTCTCTCAGCCAAATTGTGGGTTGTGCTAGAAGCTGCACAATAGGTAGGCTATAATATGAATTTTATAAAAAACTATACAAGGTATGGTGGAAGCAAAGCATTTAGGATACCTTATAGGTAGAAGGGTAATATCACCATAACTAGGAAAAGAAAAAAAAAAAGTTCATAAAGAATTGAGCTATACCATCCTCTAAAAGATAAGGAAAGGATTTTCTTAGAGTAACTCAGTACTGCAGAAAATAACCAGTTTTGCAACCACTGCTTCTCTCCTTTGACACAAAAGGAAATGCTGCAATGCTCTAGTTAGCAGCTAAAAAGGATATTGTGCTCTGAACCTGTATCAGTGATACATGATTTTACTAGAGAATTACCTTGTTTGTAAGATTTGTCAGTGGTAGGTTTAGAAGCAGCTCTGCCCCAAGATTTTGCCACAGGAGCAACCCGTGTTGTATCAGCAGAAAAAGTAAGAAATGCTGAAAAAGACACTCAGTCACAGAGAGACAGAGAGAGACATTTTAGATGGACCTTCTACTCCTTAAAATATTTATTAGGCATTTCAACCTGGTAACTGATCATGGCTGAGTAAACAGAAAGATGGCAATATAAGGTGGTACTGATGGGTACTATCCTATATCCCTTCCAGTACACAATGACCCATAGAGCTGGACTAGCCAATAGGAATAATGATGAGTTGTCAAGGTCCTGAAAGTCCAAAACCAATGGTTTTCTGCAGAACTAGATTTAAAATTTTGAGAATGGAAATGGAGATATACGTCTTTAAAAGTGTTGCTTAAGTGTGTGTTGGGAAAATTATCATAGCACTGACTGAATTAGGTGAAATGATATGCTCATTTTTTTTCTTGGGAGGGGGGGTGCTCGCATCTGATAATCATCCATACAATCGGTATATCTCTGACCATTTGTTCCCTACTGGGTGAAAGCTTAAGGAAATGTAGCCATGATGGGATTGTGATGCTTGTCCTGACATCCCATCAGAATGTCATGTAAGCATTCCAGGAAGGTGCACACAATGGGTGAGGTGAAGTGCATGGCAGTCATGCGTGTCCATAAGAAATGCATATACCTAAGCAACCTTCCTTCCATCTTAAGCAACTGCCTCCTCTTAGGTTGTCAGTCTCTAATGGAGATTTGCTAAAGGGACATGCATCTTGTGAATCGCCCTCTCTCTCCAGAAGAGGCAAGCAGGTCATGCCTGTTTAGCAGTCAACTGGCACTGCTATTTGAACTTGGGCTGGCTGAAGCATTCAAGGTTCTATCTCTCTACACCATGCAGTCAACTGGCACATTGATTTTGACTACTTTGTGGAATGCTTAAAAGTGTATTTCATACAAGACCATTTGGAAAAGAAAACAAAGATTCTGCTAGTAGTTAAAATGCAGTGCTTCGCATAAATGATGCATTTTACGTATGGCCTTAATATTATGCACTCACAAAACTATCAGAATAAAGTAATTCTGAACAGAAAATCAAAAAATTAGTAAGACCACATGCAGTCTTATAGCACTTGATTCTCCATTTTGATTCTGAACTGAGGTACCTTCTGAGCGGCACCTGTTCCTCTGTCTATGTAGGTTTTCACTAAGTGATCTAATTTCCTTCCACATCCAAAATTCAAACTGTAGGTGAAATGGCATGCACACTAGAATCCTTGGTGTTGACCAGAGATCACAAAGAAGTGTTTGCAGGGCCAACTAATCATGCTATTCAAAGACATGTCAAACATCGCAAATACTGATTTCACACCAGTCCCATGAATGTTAATGCATATACAAAGGGAGTCAGGGCAGAAAAGAAAAATCTCAATTCTCCTATGGATTACAGCACCACACCTAGATTGCTCTACCCTCACTCTCAGGAAATAAATGGGCCATAAGGCTCTTTTACCCAGGATGAATAAACAGGTCAGTGGAGTAGCTAGGAAGGTAAGCTCAATGGTCAGGAAAGCAGTGGAGGAAAAATAAATGTCTGCTGCTGTACAGGATATGGTACATGATGCATCAAGTATGGCAGTACAAGGGGATCAACCTGCAAAAAATCCAGTCTTATCCTAAAGTAAACTACAATACATACAACAATTCATTTAAACAGCTCAGGAATGACTTCCAGCATTGGAAGTCATAAGTTTGTAAACATATTTATCTATTAGCATCTTTGCATTTAAGCTTCTTAACATTAACACTTTTCACTAGTTAACAGGTAATGCCAAGTGCTTATATGTGCCAAATTCAGGTGCTAAGAACAAAATTAAATTCCACTATTCTAGAAATCACTTTAAATTTAGTTGTAGAACTTCAGCCTCTCTTGGCCCAAAGGTTTGGAAATGTATACCTGCAGAAGTCATAACATCATATGGTCTTAAAACACTGAAGCATAAACTTGATGCTCTGTTAAAACTGTGGGAACACTGAATATATTAGAAACATCTAGCGCTATACAGCACAATTCTAGTGACTTCTCTGTATCAATGTGCATGCTGCCCTCGGACTATAACATTGTTAAATACCTTAATATCATCTGAACAGTGATTTTTACATGGTTATGAACCGGTTTTAATAAGTAACTGAGGAATGAATTATCATACTTTACTGATTCGGCACTGCGCTCTCTCTTTCTGCAAGTTATTTTTATCTGTATTACATCACTCTCCTTGTTTGTTTACATGCTTCTCCTACTGTGCTGTATTTTGTCATTCCTGGTGTTGGTTGCTATGCTAAAGAGTCCTTTTTATCAGTTTTATCACTAACTTAACAACTGAATAAAACAGTTATAATACATTTTCTTATATTTACTTTGCATACCTGCAAATAAAGTTCCAAGCCTTGTCTTCTCTGTTCTAAAACTTTGGGAATCCAGTTTCTCACATGTTTTGAAGGCATTTCTGGTGTCTTCATAAATTTCTTAAGCTGCAGTAAAAAAAAAATAAAAAAGTCAAAAACAAATGTCAAAGTGAAGTTAAAATTTTGTTTGGAGGGGTGCTCGGAAACAAAAATCCACTCTGACTGAATTTAAAATTCTGAAAGAAAATGTCTGTACGAGTACATCTATAAACATCATAGTAGACAATAATACAAATGCCTTCCTGAACTAAGCAATAATAGTTGACATTTTTTTCTGCTTGACGTTGCATCTAAACTCAGGTCGACAGATAAACACTAAGACAGAAACTCAGAAATGACTTTGACATGCTTGCCCTGAGGGCTTTCAGAATTTACATTTTATCTTGGAGTTAGCTGGAATGTCACATTAGCAAAAGCATCACTGGTCTGAAGCTCTGTCAAAGGCAGTGTGATCACTGGTTCTAGTCTTCCAATTATGACATAAGTGCCTTTAAACTGCAGCAAGACTTCAAATGATGTGATTAATTGGGCTTACAGGCCATGATAAGCCACTTCTGTTCACAGCAACTGAAGTAGTTTCTGCGAGGACCATTTTGTTGATTTTTTTTTTTTTTTTTGTCAAGAGCATTCAAAAAGCCATCACAGCACTTGAAGGTGAGTAATGAATTGCTCCAGATGAAGAGAGTCAAACCTGAAACAATTCGAATTTCCAGTAGGCCCTAGCTGCTTACAAGATAAATAATACTCTAAGCCTGCCACTTCAGTCGATGATTAACAATCTAGCTTGCTCTGTGGCTCCATAACACAACCTTAAAGCTGATATAGAAAGCAACACCAAGAGGAGGGGTGACATACCTTCTTATGCAGTGTGTAAAATTCACTGTATCTCTTCTCAATAACATGTTTCCTTCCGCTTACTAGCACCTCGATTTTAAATACCTGCACAAAGAAAGCAAAAATAAAAGTTAGAGAGATTTATGTTTAGGAGAATTCCATTTATTTTAAACACTTAGCTAGCTGACATGTTAAGTTTGTGACCATGATGTATTTTGTGCCTTTAATTACAGTAGCTGATCCAAAAAAATAGTGGGCTCAAGAGACAGTGGACTGGAGCACTGATTAATGGGCACTCCCTGCTAAATGCTCTGCTAATAAGTTTGTTCAGCAAATACATCTAACTACAATTAAGATTCCTGTTAGTCTTTTTTTAACCTTACCGTCTTCTGTACAAATGCTGCACTTATAAAATCAAACACCTTTTTATACAAACAAAGCAAATGTTACTTAACGATACTAAAAAAAAGTGAACTGTGCGAGCACTATGAAACTGAATCAGTCAAGAGGCATATAAATGTGCAAAGCAGATGACAGTAGTAGTACATCATCTGCAAGGCAACAAATGCAAACAGTATAGGTTAATTTCTCTCTAACCTGCATATTCATTTTTAGTCACTCAGCTGCACTCATTTTAACATTTTTATTACAGAAAAATGTGGCAAACGTTCATTTTTCTTACAAGATGCGTATGACAGCTTGCACTTCTGGCTGGTGCTTGCTGAAGGTTGAAAGGCCAAGCAAAGACGCTCTCAAGATCCACTAATTAGTAACCAATGGCGTGACATATTTGTGGTTCCAGGGTCAGAAGGTCAGTTTAGACAGCAGATGAGAAAGAACATGGTGAAATGTCCATAATAATTTAGCAACAGCAGATACCACGAGCCTAGGGGAAATGTGTATTCAGAATAAAATGCTTACTAAGAGTACTGAAGAGTGGGTAAGAAAGCAATTTTTTTTAATTTTATATCTGTGTGTAGTTTAAAAAAATCACAACAGTGTAAAGAAGAGAAAAGTATAAGAAACTGCACGTGCTCACATCCTTTTTTTTTTTTTTTTTTTTTTTTTGCATTAGAAAATAAGTTGCACAAAAAGGACAGAATCTTTAAAATAATTTAATAAATGCTGACACGTTTGCACTGGTTAGGTATGCTTAAACAAGTCTTACAGGTGGTATTGCTCATGGGATTTTTGTTTTGCTTTACTATAAAGGTAGTCTATGGACTGCTGCACTCCACTTTCCACTGGGCTCTAATTTTTCCTTACAGTCTACATCTGTCACAGCTTTTCTCAATCAAAATGGGATCTGAAGACTGACAACTCAAACTCATTTACCCCATGTTTTTCTTTTTAAACTCTCCTCCTGTACGTAAGTTCAATTATTTGTATAATGCTATACACATCTTCCTATCTCCTGTTTTTCTTTTTAAACTCTCCTCCTGTACGCAAGTTTAATTGTTATTTGTATAATGCTATACACATCTTCCTATCTCCTGTTTTTCTTTTTAAACTCTCCTCCTGTACGCAAGTTCAGTTGTTATTTGTATAATGCTATACACATCTTCCTATCTCCTGTCGAAAACTTTTATGCCCTGGTATCCCCATTCTCTCTCTGCCAAAAGCTGGATGCAATGGATTGGAACTAATTTTACTGAGTCCCTAACCATGGTGCATCTATCATAGTAACCTAATAGAATGCATGAAATATATTGACTTGATGGCTCTTAGACTCCTCAACAACCTGGACAGTGGAGTAAATAACTGCTGAAGATATTCTAAATCAACAAATTTACAGTATAATAGTCTTGTTCGATGCTCATGTGGCTAATGGTAGAAATGAACAAGCAAGTCTCAAAACAGTCTTGTTGAAATGTCTATGACATTTTAGGATAAAGCACTCCTCTCACACTTCCCATATTATGAAGTAAAAGTACCTTATACTACAAGGAGAAGGCAATTTGAATACTATCCAATGGCGCACCAAAATACAGACTCATAATTATTAGAGATGGCCTGCCATCCAATGGTATGGACACTGGCTCCAAATGATGGTCACAAAATATGCAACATCCCAACTCCATATACAGAATGGGGAGAAGGGGGGGTACATGCCAATGCCTGCAGTGCCTAAACAAATTAAATAATGATCCACTTGACTGTACGTTGTTTATGCTCCTAGTTTTAGTTCTGCCTGCTTGTCATATAATTGCCGGAGAAAGGCTGAGAACTACATGATGTAGTAGTATAAAAGGCAAGTAATACCTTGTCACAGGATAGGTTGTACTGAGATCAACAGAAATGCACACTGCAGAATTACATCATGGGCAGGTTCAGCAAAAGCAAGTTATAAAATGAAACGGAATTAACATTCAAAAATATGCACAATGACTGGCCACAGCAATCAGCATGTCCACTGCATAATCAACATTACCCACAGAAGTAAGTCTGGCCCCAAAAGACAAGTAAAGACGCAAAATCTGTTGCAAGTGTAGACCCCTTAGAAAGCTAATCACCATTTTGGTCACAATGCAAAGCAGAAAAAATAAATTAATTTTGTAAAGTCTAAAATTGGAATGATCAACCCTCTCATACAGAACAATAGTACTCCTAACAGCACAATAATACTTAAAAAGTAAACGTTTTTCTTACGGCTTTACCCGGTTAGGGGTTGCCACAGTGGAACTCCGGTCCGCTAATGATTGGCAGTCAATTTTTTTATGGTGTCGAGGTGCCAGGCCGATGCCCAACCTTCAACGAAGGCAATCCCATTCACGCATGTCTTTCAAACGCCACTTGACAGTGGGGAGGACATGCAGACTCCACACAGAAGGCGATCCAGCTGAGAATCGAATGGAAGAACCTCTTGCTGTGAGGTGACAACTTTACCACTGCACCACCGCGGCTTAATACATAAAAAGTAAATAAAAAATAAAAATAAAAGGACACCAAAATACTACAAGCAAAGAGGTACATGTATGTGCTGACTCCTTGTAACGAAATAAAATGGCAGAACTTTGACTTAAACAATGTACAATGTATTGTACCAAACACAGATGCAGCAAATCACACAGTTGCCGCAAAAACATTAAGTGCAGCAGTAATAATGTCCATTTACACAACACGTTTAAAAAAAAAAACAGCATACATTTCCTTCCTAACTAATACTGCTGTATAACAGCACTAAACAACTCTTGTCTAGGGACAATACAATATTTATCCATGATTTTGTTTGATCACTTGGGCTTCACCCTCATGATCATGCCACAACAGATGCGGGTAAACCCTGCATTACCCACACATGAATGCAACTTACTGTTAAATTACATTATACTACTAGATAACAGGAAATGCCAATGAATGGGAATGTAGCAAGGCAGCAGAAACCAAAAACACACACAATTACATAAGAAAAGATGTTCAGTTTACAACTACACATCTGAAAGAGTTTACAAAATGCTATCAAGACATAAAATTAGATGTCGACAAAAAGAGACCCATACTTCAGCGAATGCTGCAAAGGAAAAGGGGACAGCAGTTTCCAGAGAGGAATATACATCAACAGGGATTAAAGCCAGTTACAGGTCAACAGTGCTAGTGATGACAGGAGCAGAGATTCAGTATGGCATGCAAGACAGAATTCTATGGCTTTGGGGTTTGAAGTATTTGAATGTAGCAGTCTCAAGGCTCTTCTTTCAATTTAGGAAAAGATCAGGGAGCCCTTTTCAACATAAATGAGAGATCACCTGGGAAAGGATACGTTTGCCGTGGCAGATTTGATCTACTATGAACGAACACTTCTTGTCCTTGATCATTTTACCACACTGTGACTCTAATCAAATGCAAGTCAACATAAATGTAATGACCAAGTGGTGCATGCAGTACAGTCATGCATAAATCTGTTTATGGTCATAAGCTGCAGTCTTCAGCTTGGGAGGTATGTACAGTTTATCTACATAAATACAGAAACAAGCCTTTTAATACCAACTGTCACGAAAGGAGATACTACCAGCACAGCTAGCTGGAGTTTTGTAAATAATTCTCTCTCACTTGTGAATATCGAAATGATTTATATAAGATGCTTGTGTTACAACTATATTAGAACAGTATGTCGTGTATATATCAAACTGGTTTGTACAGACTTGTGTGTTGAAGGGATATTTTGTAAAGTGTTTGTGTTTGAGATGCATCCACTGTGTGCCCTGCTGGAGAAAAACAGAAATGTACATGCACTATTGTAACTGTCTAAATGTATATATTTTAACAGTGGAACCTGGAATACAGGTGGTTAACTTCAATCCAGCAAATTTTAGGAAAATAGCTGAAATTAAATTAATTTACAGGCTATGCAATAAAATATGGCATCTTTCAGTTTTCAATGCAGCTAGAGAGAGGGTCTATGCTGAGAAGCTTTCTGTATTGTCTTCAGGGTGAATTAATTACTAGCCATGAAAGCATGAAGGAATGCAATTGTTATGACTTCCAGCATCTGCCAAAGATCTGACGTCTGCATTTTCACAGGCAGATGCTAAATACTGCCAGCTTCCAGCAGTTGGGGTTTCGCCTTGGAACTAGAGTCAGATGACAAGAAGTGATGTCATTCTGCAAGCTATCCCAGCAGTAATATTTGAGATATTAATTTGAGAAGCCTCTCTCAGTGAGACAGAGCATTCTGTCTTGGACCTGACAACAACTAGAAGATCCATTCACCACATCTGCCTTGCTCTAGTACTAAGTTCTTAGGTTATAGTAATTCTCTTAGATACAGTCAGGAATGTAGTAAAGCTTAGTTTAGATACTATTTTTATTTATTTGAGACTGTCCTGCAATGTTGTTTTAAATATTTCCTGTGATTTTGAACTCTGATGTCACTGTGAATATATATTTAGTACTGTCTTGTTCTTTTATTATTTATTATTAAATATTTATTTTTTATTTTACATTTGTTAACCGGAGGTGTCTGACTGAGCTGAAAAGACCCTTTTTCAGCAGAGGCCTGGGGAGAAAAGCTCCACAAAGAAAAATTACAGATACATTTAGTTATTTAGACATGATCAGTATACACACAAATTACAAAAGACATGTTTTTACAGTGGTATGCGGCACATCAACAGTTACAGTAGAGAGAACAAACAAAAATATTAATTTAAAAATAAAGGTATTTAATAGATTTGTGGTGTACAGCTGAAATTTTTAACATAGGCAGAATACATACATAGTACACAGGTACAGTACATACATTGTAGATTAGCCAGTGCTTGTGAGTAAGACTGAAAACTATTATCAAGTACTCTAGATTTAGTATGTATACCTTATCCACTTTCACTAGCCTGGGGAGCAATCATGGCACTGCCAACTTTGCTTGAGATGTTGCCTGATGAGGTCTTTAAAGGAGGCTTTGGATAATGCGTTTTGAATGCTAGTGGGGACTGAGTTCTGTTTTTTAGCCACTGAACTACTATATAGCACATCTCCAAAGCTATTGTAGCTGTTGGTGACTTCTAGTAGTAGTTTGCTTGATTATCTAAGAGGCCTTTTGGCTGAGTGATGTTGTACTAGGTTTTTGATGGCAGGACACTTATTGGGGAGGTAAAAGATAGAATGACAGAGGCAGAGCTGATTGCAGGTTAGGAGGTTGAGCAGTTCAAGCCAGTGGAGTTGTCTTAAAGCAGTACAGTGATGAGTTCTATATGAGCAATTTGCAGCAAAGCGGGCAATTCTGTTATAGCAGGCTTCCATTTTGCTTAGTTCAGTTTTGTTGAGATTAGTCAGAATGGAAGAGGCATAGAGTAGGGTGGATAGAAGTTGGGAGCAAGCAATGGCTGATCTTGTGTTGTTGGTAAGAAATGGTTTGATACGGTAGAGTGATCCCAGTTTGGCATGTACTTTTTTAATAGTTAAGTTGAGATGACTATCAAATTTTAGGTGGGAGTCCATGGTTAGTCCCAATAGCTTAGCCTGTGCCACTGGAGCGATTGGAGTAGCATTTGTGGAGTAGATAGTGAACTGACTGTTATCAGTGTTTTTGTTAGAACTGGTTATAATCATAAGCTGACTTTTCTTTGGATTGAGGATAAGTTGGGCTTTGGTAAGGTAGTTTTCAACATCAGAGAATGCTAGTTGAGTTGTTTGCAGGAAGGTGGGAATGTTTTGTGCAGCACAGATTAAGGTAGTGTCATCTGCATACTGAATGATAGATGCATGCTGTGTGGAGGTATGGAGGTCATTTGTGAAGACTGTGAATAGTAGTGGTCCTAAGATAGAACCCTGTGGGACTCCTATAGTTAAGAGCAGCTGAGGAGAGAGAGAATTTTCCTATTTCACAGCTTGGTACCTGTCAGTTAAGTAGCTTTGGAACCAGGTAAGAGTGGAATTTGATAGGAGATATTGGTTTAGTCGGTTTAGCAGGATTTGGCGTGAGACTGTGGCAAATGCTTTGGACATATCCAAAAAAAGAGTCGACACCTGTAGGCCTTCATTTTTGAGACGATTTACTGTGTCTGTGAAGCAGAGGAGGGCTGTAGTGGTACTATGGGCAGGTCTGAAACCATGCTGAGTAGGTGACAGGATGTTGCTGTCTAGGAGATAGTTTAGCATCTGGGTATGGATGCATTTTTCTAGGATTCTGGCCGGGGGGGGGGGGGGAGTAAAGCAATGGTTCTGTAGTTATTAGGTTCAGTGGAGGTCCAGCCTTTATGTATGGGTGTAACATAGGATATTTTCCAGAGTTTAATTGAGTTCACAAAGTGGGAGGTGAATTGCGTTTCGATGGGAACTTTAGTGTCAGGGGTGGCTGCTTTGCGGGTAGCCTTTTGGTGGATTGTAGTAGCTGGTTTACATTTTTCCAAAATTTTTGGGGGTTGTGTTGGTATTTAGTTTGTAATGTTGTGTAGTAGGATTTTTTTGTCCAGCCTAATGAATTTTTTTGCACGGTTGCGCAGTTCTTGGTACTTAGTTAGGGGCTTTGTGTTTCTTCGTTTTTTTGATAGTAAAGCCAGGCAGTGTCTCTGGACTTGAGGATTTGTTTGGTTTCTTTACTGAGCCAGGGGTTTGTAGAGGTTCTAACCTTGATTTTGCGCAATGGAGCGACAGTGTCTAGGTGTTGTAGAAATATTTTGTTGAAATATGCTACAGCCTGGTCAAGTGGGAGGGATTTTAGGGGGGTTCCAGTGACAGTTACAGAGTAAAGTGCTGAGGACCTCAGGAGAGAATTTTTTTGCGTTTCTAGTGGATATATAGTTAGTTGTTTTGCATATGCTTATTCTACTACGTATAAAGTATATTATGCTTTGGTCACTTAAGGTGTCTGGGAGACTGCCTGTGTGAGGGTACAATGTGGTGTTGTTAGTTAGGACCCAGTCAAGGATGGATTCCCTTTTAGATTTGTCATCACATCTAGTTGGAATTTGGACTAGCTGCTGGTAGCCATGGAGATTAGATACTGGGTGGTTCTGATATACAGGTGAACCAATCTAGGTTGAAGTCCCCCAGAATAAGGGTTTCTTGTGAGCATGTGGAAGAACACCAGGATAAAAAGTCTTCAAGACTAGTAGGTGTATTACCAGGTGGAATATAGATCACAATTGTGGTGATGACCTTTTTAGGGTGAAGTTGAAGTTGTAAGATAAGTATGTCCAAATTATTGGGGGAGGGGTAGGAGTTTGGTAATTGATGGACAGTTAAGCTGGACTTGTACAGTAAGGCAGTTCCTCCCCCTTTACAAAGTGGTCTGTCTTGTCTAATGATATTGTAGCCGGTAGGGAGAACTTCTGAGTTAGCTATGTTTTTATTTAGCCAGGCTTCTGTTAAAGCAACTATGTCTGGGGAGGTAGTGTGCGATTGTGGCCTGGAGTTCAGGTATTTTATTTTTGATACTTCTAATATTAATATTTAAATCTTTTATTGTGGCTGATTTGTGTAGAGATATTTAAGTTTTGAAAGTACTTGCATATTTATTTGGTGACACTGTGGGCCGCTCCTAATAGCTTGGGTCTTGGTCAAACTACCATTTGTGTTAATATTACTATTACACAGTAAGATTGGCCACCTTCTGTAAAGTGCCTTAAAGTAGCTGGTGAGGGGTTCTGGTGGGAATGATAACTACCTTATAGTCTGGGCAGAAGGGGGCATAGCTAGTAAACCTTTGACAACCATTCCCAGGTGTGTGTGTAAAACAAATCTCCAAGACTGCGTGTGTGTCAGCTACTTGGGCAGGGACACGAAGCACTGATTGGACAGAGAGAGATTGTCAGAGGACTTGGCTTGGAACCCTGGCTAAGGGACTCAGCTCTATAGCTATGCCAGTGGCGAGTCTTATTAGGGATCTGCAGAAAGAATGAGAAACCAGCCCCAGACTGACTGTGGTCTCTGTGTGCTCTTAAGGGAAATTGCACTTGATGCAGACAGTTGCATCTGGAAATACTACATATGTACTTGTCATTCCTCCCAGTGTACATCCTCCACTGGTGCCAATGGTGAGGATCGAGGCTCCTTGATTACTATACTAGTCCAATGGTGGGGTATCACACCAGCCATACTGCTGTATCAATTCAACCATCACTTCTGCTCCATACTGACAAACATAAACAAAGCTTTACAAGGAAAGGACATTACAAACTGAACACTACTTACTCATGAGAGCTACTTCTTGTCCATCAAATTCACCAATCCTCAGTCCAACTGACACGCAACAAGGAAGAATGTGAAAATGCACCCCACTGATGTCTCTAAGGGTCAGCTTTCATAGGTTCATAGGTAGGTACTAGGATATCTGCCCGAAGGCATTTATAAGCCTAGCCAGAATGTGTTGGCTTTTGCCACCCCCTTAGATTAGTTCCCTGTGCCTCTGTCCAGCAAAGCCATTGAAGTGATCCCTGGGGTAAACTTTGTTTCCCATCCACTCGTCAAGGTGTCTCGAAGAGGGTTAGCGAGGAGCTCTGCCTAATGTAGATTGGAATCTTGTTCCAGAGCATGGAAAGTCTCTGGGACAGGAATCTATCCATCCAGCACGTCCTATTTATTGTTGTGGTGAGGTTTAGATCCCTGGAGCGTATGGCTCGAGGGAATATAGTTTTCTTTAGGTGGAGCATGTCCATCAATTCTGGGTTGGACATGGCCTTGTATGTCAGGCAGAGATCACCTCTGAGTAGGCGGTATGCAACCGAGTACAGCTGGAGTTTCTTCAGTCGAGCTGCATAGGGCATCTACTTGAGGCCAGTGATCCTCTTGGTGAGGTACTTCTGTGGTCTTTCCAGTTGTTGCAGGTGTCTTGTAAGGTACATCCCAAATGGGGCATTGTATTCTATGATGGGTCTGATAAGTGATGCATAGAGGGGCCCAATGACCTCTTTTGATCTGGATGCAAACCCTTTTGTGATTAGGTGGGCCACATAGAAGGATTTTCTAACCACTTTGGCAATGTGATTATCAAAGGAGGTTACTATCTACTTGGGACATGCAATTGAGCAAATTTTTTCAGGTTATCCTTGTGCCATAATAGCAGATGATTTATTGGCATTTAACATCCTATGAAGATTGACAGTGCCTTTAATATTTTAGAGGAACAGTTTGCCTAGGGAGTGTCAACTTCTTAAGCAGTAACTTATGCATACTAAGCAAACTGTTAAACTTCTTGCTATATTACGTGTCAAGACTAACTGGACTTGTGCACTTAGAAGTTGTATCAATGCTCTTCCTACTCAGTCATTACACAGAATCTGAACTTGGGGGTGTAGATGGCAAACTGAGAAGTTTACAGGAGCAGCTCACTAACTTCTGCTAAATTTATAACCGTTCACTTCTAAACTGTTTTAGGTCCCCCAATGTAAATAAGGGACAAAACTGTAGCTGCTCTGCAATGGACTTCAACAGTCAAAAGCCTAGCACTGTTACCTTGTAATTTCTCCTTAACAGCTTTCATACATGCAGTAGGCACAGTCCTCTATACCACAGGCAGTAGTAGTAGGACAGCGGCTATGGCCAAAGCTGCACTCATACAAGGTTATGGCAGGCACTAAGGGAAACTTCCTGTATGACAGGTATCTCACATACATCCTTCCAGGTCGAGTCAATGTGCAGCTGAAAATTCTGAAGTTGGTCAAGTGTAAATTCACAAACAGATCAAACATTAAGCCACAGATCAAGTAAACTTTGAAGGCAGCCCGAACTCGAACAAGATACTAGTCTTCAATTCAGAATCAGATCCTAACGGCATGCCTTGATCCTTGGATTGACTAATAAGGATGCTGTTATAACGTCCCTCCTCTGGGCCAGTGATCAAGGAGCCTCAATCTTCACCATGGACCAGTGAGGGACATTCCCTTGGAACAAAAATAGATACACACACGTATTCCCAAATGCAGCTCTCTACACAAAGCACAATTTTCCTTACAAGTACACAGGGAATGCACAGAGTCCAGGGGCTAGGTTTCACTCTCTCTCTCTCTCTCCAGGCCTCCAATAACACTCCCCATGGACAGCTGTAGAGTTGAGTCCTCAGCAGAATGCTCCAAGCCAAGTCCTCTAAAACCCTCTCTGTGAAACCATTGCTCTATGTCCCTGCTCCAAGTAACTGACACACACGCAGTTTGCGATTTTGATTTTCACACACACACGTGGGAAAGGTTGGCACAGATTTACCAGCAATTCCCAAACTATAAAGTAGTTCACCACCAACAGAACACTCTAAAGCTCTTGCAAAGGTACCCAATTATACTGAGTAAAATTAATACTAATACAAATGGTAGTGTTTCACCAATGGAGTAAGGCTTTCAAGATGGCCACAGTGTCACCAAATAAATATAAGTACTCTCAAAGCTTAAAATAGTCTCTAAAACACTAGCTACAATGAAAAGTTTAAATATATTTAATAATAAATAATAAAAGAACATGACAATACTAAACATTTATTTACAATAAACACCAGAGTTTCAATCAAAGGAATATTAAAAATAACACAGATGGAAAGATGCACACAGATACAAAAAAACAATACTTAACGAATCGCATTACATTTTCCTGACTGATATAAAGAATTACTATTCCCTGGTTAGTTACTAAAACAAGGCAAGATGAAGTAGATGAGTGATCCTTCTTTGGCAGGTTTCAAAAACAGACTGCCCTGAAACTTCTGTCTCATCTAGTATTATAACATAATTTCAGTGCTGGATTAGAGAATGACATCACATACATCTGATCATCTGACTCTGGTTCCCACACTTCCCCTTTGCTAGAAACTGAACCAGAATTTAGCACATATGTATTACCACACACAGATAGAGCTTTGCTGAGATGCATTATGCTATCTGGAAGCTATAAAATATTTCAAATCTTCCACCTCTTCCATGGTAGGAATTAGTTCACCCCTAAGGACAATACAGTAGGATACGCAGTCCTGGTTTTCACAGATATTTCGTCTCTGGCTATAATCAGAACTGTAAGACACAATCATTATGGCCTAAACCAGGTAATTTAATTTCAGACTTTTTTCAAAGTTTTGACAAGAAGTCGTACTTTTTTGGGGTCAAATTCGTCGGGGGACGAAGCATGATGGATGACATTGACTGTTTTAACATTATTAATTTAACAGAATATGTTTTTTCAAGTGATGAGTTAAATGTATTAAAATATGGTTTCAATTTTGTGCCATATTATAAAGCTAATTATAGCTGTACAGTTGTTGATGTTAAGAAATTTGTTAGAAATTTAAATTTAGCCTATGTGATGCATGATATACCTGAATGTAGTAAAGCATTAATAAAACCATCAAGTTTTGTTCCTAAATTACAGCACACTATGGAAGTATTTGAGAAAATATGTATTGAGGACATAAAAAGGCATTAAAAAATATTAAGAAAAATAATGATAATTTAAATAGAGAGGAAAGAAAGGCCTTAGAACATCTTATAGCTTTAGCGATAAAGGGTCTAATGTAGTAATAATGGAACAACAAGTGTATAACAGCAGTATGGAAAAAATTTTAGACAATCAAGAAGAATATGAAAAAGTTAAGTTGTTTGACATACATAAGAAGTTTAGATTTATTGAATCACAGTTATATGAAGCTTTAATGTCTGGGTACATTAATGTAGAATTATATAATTTTTGTTCTGTACAACATCCCAAAATAGGGGTGATTTTTGGAATCCCTAAAATCCATAAGGATTCCAAAAGACCCGTGTCAAGTCCACATTCTAGTACTGAAGGTATCTCATTAATTATAGATGCTGTTCTAGGACCGATTATACAGAAAAGTTCGTCCTATATTAAAGATTCTTGGCATTTTTTGGAAGAAGTTAGTAATTTTGCCAAAGGAAATGTTTTTGACCCCATAAAGCATATTATTTTTACTTTGGATGTCACATCACTGTATACGTGCATCCCACATGATAAATTTAACTAGGAACAAATTAGTTTCAAATGACATAATTTCCACTATTTGTGGTTTTTTAGAAATTGTGTTGGAAAACAACTATTTCATTTTTGATAAACAGTATTACAGGCAAAGGAAAGGAATTGCTATGGGGTCACCAGCTGCCCCGTCATTTGCCAATACAGTTATGGCTTGGTGGGAAATGGATATTTTATCTATTATATTAAAGAAGTTTACTATTGTTTTCTATAAAAGGTTCATTGATGATTTAATTTTTATAATTGAAGGAAATGAAATGGTAGTAAAAAATCTCACCATGCAGATTAATAGTCATTCCGATTTTTTAAAATTTACCATTGGTGATATAGGTTTAACGGTGAACTTTTTAGATGTATGTTTATGGTGGGACCTTACTGAATATAGGTTCCATAGTAAAATATATAGAAAACGTTCACAAATGGTTACTTGCATTATAAAAGCAACCATCCTAGACATATTATCAAAAATATCCCAAGAGGGCAATATATAAGAGCTAGTCGGATGACTAGTAAAAAGAAAGATTTAGTTGAAGAATTTCATTTTATAACTTCTTTGTTTGTGGAGAGAGGTTATGACTTTGATGTTTTAATAAATAGTGGAAATGAAATTTTTGAGAAACATGAATCTTTATTTCCAGCAATATTAAATAAACCTTTGAATTATAATAGAATTAATAATTGTAAACTCAAGACCCCTAAAAAGGAATGTATATGTTCATTGGAAATAAGTGGTGAAATGAATATTATTGCATCAGTTTTAACTAAAAATTGGAGAGTGATTCAAGGAAATCAGGATGTTGCAAAGGTTTTAGGTGGTAAACCACACTTCGTTTTTAGGAATTCTCATAACATTAAAAACATGCTGGAATATCAGAATACTGTTTTTAAGAAAAATATTATTGAGAAAAAAGGCATGTTTTGCTGTCATAGTTGTAAAATCTGTAGATTCATTTCTGTTGGTACTAGTATTTCAATATTGAATAGTGATAGAATTTTTGAAGTACCAGGATATGCAGACCGTAATTCGTGCGGGGTAGTTTATGTTGGTATGTGTACGGCATGCCCAGCATTTTATGTAGGAATGACTACACGTAATTTAAAAGAACATATATACAGCATTAAAAGTAAAGACGACAATAATGCCTTGTATAAACATTCCATTAATTGTGAATTTTTTAAAAAATTTGTATTTTCAGTGTTGGAAATTTGCAAACCTGACTATAGAGCCGGTGACTAAGAATTTTTTGGAACAAAAGGAAACATTATGGCAGGTCAGGTTGAATTCTGATAAATTTCCTGGTTTAAATGAAGCAATAAATGTGAAATGTTTTTTAAAATATAGAAAGTTAGGTATAAATAAAGAACAGAATATACTGCAATTATTTAATAATTAATTACGTTTTTAATGAATTTTATAAAAATTTTTTATAAAGAGTATATTAATTAATTGTTTAATTGGATGATGTGATATGTGATAATTGATTGTGTATTTAAACAGAGTGAAATGGTTTGTGAGTATTTTCTGATGAAGTCGTATGATGAAAGCGTGTATTAAAGTGTGTTGTACGCTATTGAGTTGAGTATTTTATTTGGTGACATCCATTCATATATTCTACTGGTGGAGTTCGTTTTGCTATTTTATTTTTTCAAAGTTAGTTGGACTGAGATTAACCTCTTTTCTTCCATTATCCTCTGTTACAATATATTCATTTCAGCAGTTACAATACACCTCTGACATACAGGTGCATTTCTTTTCTGTCCAGCAGGACCAACTGTTGGTACATTTTTAAACCAAGCAGATTTAAAAATACATTTTCAACACAACAATCTGTACAAATCAGTTTGATATACAAATGACATATAATTCTTTATAAAACTCCATCTGGCTATGCTGGCATATGTTACACGTCCACTGCCTACTTCAGCTGGCATAGCTGACAATACCTTACATCATCACAGCTGTCTAAAGGCAAACACCAGTGGTGCTAGACTTGCAAGTCTGGCATTACTATTCACTGAAGACGTTTGCCTAGATACACTATGTCAAAACCTCAAGTTTCACATTCCAGTTCTATTCCAAACAGAGCTTGAATTAATAATTTATTTTCCAGTTTTGCATGTTGTACTTGGGCCACCTTGCATCTTATCTCAGGAAAATGTCACTCAGTGAATTGTTCCTCCAGCTACTCAATGACACTCTGAGACTAGAGCCTGTGGGTGTTACAAACACAACTATAAAACGTATTAAAAGTTTTACATAATTCAAATAAGAGAGTTCTCATAGCTGTATAAGGCACCTCCAACTACACAATGCTATTCCTTCATGCATTTTCTGAGCAATACAGGAAAATAACTCAACAGACACCTACATGCAGCAGTGAGCCATGCAGCTGAATCTTTTTTCTAAATCATGACTTAGGGATGGAGTGCTTCACCTCACTCACACACAGATGCAGCTGACCCTTGCATGCCACGTTTTCTCAATCCAATCCCTGGAATACTTAGAGATCTGCCAAGAGGTACTGGCTTACAGAGGTGGCGAACCATGCAAGGAATAAGAAGACAACATGGTCTGTGTGGAAACAGGGGCTGCTGTGTGCCACATATGAAAGCAACTCATTGAAATGGATGGACAAGAGAGGTTGTCTCAACAGAAATCCTGGGTAGCAGCCAATATTATCATCTATGCTTTGAATACAATGAATCACACTCCAATATATATATATATATATATATATATATATATATATATATATATATATATATATTATTTTTAAGCCCTGCGGGAAGTTAACAAATCAGCACCAAGCACTACTTGAGGTACAGAAAATTCAACAATTTGCAGAATGGTGGAAAAGGCTATTAACTTTTAAAAGGGTAAATGCTAAACAGTTTGTGGGTTTAAACAGACACAAGATGGGTTCCTCATTTTAGATTTTAACAAATCAATAATCACAACAAATGGAAACTGGGTATTACATTCATCTAATCCTGCATGGCAGTCACACATTTAATCTGTCTGTCCTGTGCCCTATGGCCAGGAATCTTGATTTTTCCATATTTTCCAGGGAAAATACTGGTAAATTCCAAATATGGAATGCCTGAGTACAGAGAAAATGCAGAATTTTCATGGAATTTAGAATTTTAAGCCACAGCACTCATGCACTATAGGTTCATTGCTGCATATTATGCTAGCACCCCTTGAGGGCCATTTTAAGTCTAGCCAATTTCCTTTTTTGTGCTCAAAACAAGCTATCCCATTTGGTTATATAGTGTCCTTACCCATTCTATTGTTGATAGTTATATATTACCCCTAATTATATCAACTGGGATCATACCACAGATAACTGGAGGGGACTCATGCATGGGATAAAGTATTTAGGAGCTGCCTCTGTCCATCAGTAATACAGGGGACAGTCTTGGGGTACATTTTGTGTTTCCCATCCGTTGTGCCTGAATATGGACAGGGATGTACTTTGTTTTATGTGGATGAGGATTCTGTTCCACAGTAGTGGTACTCTCTGTGAGACATACCTGTCCCTCCAAACCATTCTGCGGATGCTAGACTGAGTATTTATGATGCCATCTGACTTGCTGATATGCAGTAAATCCATCAGTAATGGGTCAGACAATGCCTTGTATGCCAGGCACAGGTCACCCCTTAGCAGTCTATAGGATACCAACTATAGTAACAGGGTTTGAGTTCATATATGATGATGATTACGAAAATCTGTCCTAGTATTAAATGCTCAAACTCTCTACTGATGACTAAAAAAGATCTGGGCATTCAGCAGCATGATCTGGGATAGTAACAAGACCCCTACCCTAGGTACACAATTGTCAGCGTATTCAGTTACTACTGTGGTTACCATGAACACAAGAACATTTTCTCTTCCATGGGTGAAAGACAATAGAAAACAAATTTGACTGGATTAAGTTACCTCAAATGTCAATGAAAAGATAAATCAGGTTTTCCATAAACTATAACCTGCACTTTTCTCATATTTACTACTTACAATAATATTAGCCTACTGTGAGTGTTTTGTACACAAAATCTGCTTTGATTTTGCATATACCTGTATACACATACGTGTGTGTGTGTGTGTGTGTGTGTGTGTGTGTGTGTGTGTGTGTATATATATGGGTCTACTTTAGTAGACCGACATGTTACTCACCTGGCTTTCACATCGCCGAGACAAAAGGACCAACAAACGCAGAAGACTGACATCCAGAACACCAACTTTCCACTCCATGTAAGTAACTGCTTGGCCATCCTGTTGAACTTTGCCCCTTACCTTCGTGGCAGTTCGATCTTGGAGTTGGTATAATTATTTAGGGGGTGTGGGGGGTGGGTTTCCTTTTCTTCGGTTTTATTTTTTTTTTCAGGATGGCCAAGCCTTTACTTACCTGAAGTGGTAAGTCAGTGTTCTGGATGTCGGTCTTTTCAGTTTGCCAGTCCTTTCGTCTCAGCAATGTCAAGGTCAGGTAAGTGAACTGTCGTAGTGAAGTAGATCCATAGATGTGTATGTATATGTATATATATATATATATATATATATATATATATATATATATATATGTGTATATATATATATATATATATATATATATATATATATATACATACACACACACCAATATATATAAAACCAAAACATAAGTAAAAAAAAAAAACTGTCAATACTACCACATGTACTGTGCAGGCTACTGAGAGAGACACTGAAATGATCTTAGATAAGAATGGCAAATGAAACTGGGATTGTATACTTCACCTAGTATTAATGATGAAGACAGCAACACATCTAAGCTAAAAGGCAGAGGGTTCAGGTAAAATAAACGTGGCTTCTGAAATTTTAAGCCAACTTCATGCTACTAGAGTCAGAAGTGACAAACTTCATGACACCCATGCAGATAGGAACTGAAAGTTCGACTGCTGAGTCCTACACTAAGGCACTGTACGAGCACATCCACTCATGCATGAATCGTGCAATCCCAAGTAGAACCAAGATGCTCTCCTCCAAAAAAGGAAGCCAATCTGGTGGTCCCTTGTCATAAACAAACTTTACAACAAAAGGAAGAAATTGTTGCAGAAAATAGGAAAATCCCACGATGCAAAAAATTCACTTACCAGCCTCAGTAAGAAGCTGAGATCCTTCGTAAAATCCTCCAAAGCTAGTTACAAAAATAAAATTGCCAAAGTTTCAAAAGACAACCACAAGGCATTCTATAACTATGTCAAGAAACTAAATGTCAATGCTCAGATCTGCTCTGAGCTACAACAGAATGGCATTAAATATACTGATCCCAAGGATATTGCCAAAATCCTGGCAGATCGATTCAGTGCCAACTTCACCCCCCTCTCACCCCCTAAACGGCCCATCTCAATACCGAAAGATTGCCAAATTCCAGTAATAATGACCACACAGGTAAAAAATGCACTCTCCAAAGCTAAGAATACAGCATCCATGGGACCAGATGACATCCCGGGCTGTGTACTACATGAACTACAAAATGAACTGGCACCTCACCTAAGTATCACGTTTAATCATACCCCCACCTCAGGCTTCATGCCCACTGAGTGGCACATATCTACAGTTATCCCACTCCACAAGGGGGGTTCCCCACCTTGGATCCCAGGAACTACTGCCCCAGTCTGACGAGCATGATCTGCAAGGCCATGGAACATATTATCATGGAATTTACAAAGATATTGGCAACCTTCAAACACTAGACCCCACCCAGTTTGGGTTCGTGAAGGGCCGATCTTGTCTCCTGAACCTGACTGACTTCTTCAAATCAGTCTCCAGAGCCGTGGATGAGGGTAAGGCAGTCCACACAGCCTATCTGGACCTTGCCAAGGCCTTTAACATCATCCCCCACTCTGGAATCATAGATAAACTTACTATGCTGGGCATTAATCCCTACTTCACTCGATGGGTTGCCAGCTGGCTTACTGACAGAACCCACACTGTAAAAGTAGCTGACTCCAAATCCAACTCCAGACAAGTGACAAGTGGAGTACCTCAGAGTTCAGTCCTGGGACTGCTCTTGTTTCACATCTACTTCTCTGAAGTACAGGCCAACACTAAGGGACTCTGGCTAACAAAGTTCGCAGATGTCTGCAAACTGGGAGCCATTACTGAATCCCCAAATGATGTGGATACTCTACAAAAGGGCCTTACAGAAACAAATGCTTGTTGCCAGAGCCATGGGCTCAAGCTCAATGCCAAAAAAAGTATAGTTATTCCCTTTGGGAAAAAACATGTACCCGTGAGTTACCACATAGGTGGCAGTACACTAAACACCGAAAGTGTGATAAGAGACTTAGGGACACAGGTGGACAGTGGTCTCACCTTCAATAACCACATCGCCACAACAGTCAGGAAATCCTTCTATGTGGCACACCTCATCACTAAGGGCTTTTCATCCAGAAAAAAGGAGGTCATTGTCCCACTGTACTCATCCCTTATTAGACCCATTATAGAATACAATGCCCCATTTGGTATGTACCTCACAAGACATCTGCAACAACTGGAAAGGCTGCAGAAATACCTCACTAAAAGAATCACAGGCCTAAAGCAGATGCCCTATGCTGACTGCCTTAAAAAGCTCCAGTTATATTCTGTCGCATATTGTCTACTCAGAGGCGATCTCTGCTTAACATACAAGGCCATGTCAAACCCAGAGCTGTTGGACATGCTACACTTAAAGAAATCCCAATCCCTCAGAGCTACACACTTCAGGGATCTAAACCTTGTCATCACAATAAACAAAACATGCTAGTGGGATAGCTTCCTGACCCAAAGACTCCCCAGACTCTGGAATAGACTGCCCATACATGTCAAGGCCTCCTTGACCCTCTTCAAAAGGAATCCTGAGGATTGGATGGGAGAGAAAGGAAATTCATCCCGGTGATCACGTCAGTTGCCCTGCTAGACAGGGGTCCAGGGAAGTAAATAGTGTGGGAAGAAATAGCCAGGGAATTGTTATGGCTAGGCTTGTACAGGCCCTAGGGCCGATAGCCTAGTACCAACCTATGAACCTATAATAGTTTTATAACATTTGGATTGTGATCATAAAAGCCTTTTTGAAATGTAAGATGTCAAGTGGGAAAAGACTAAATATTGCACAGTGCAATTATCATGCGATATGAAAAGTAGTATGTAAAACAAGAAGATTTTAAATAAAAAACATTTTGATAAAGTCCTGATTATAAGTGGAAGAAACAGCTTACTCAAAGTGTGAAAAAAATGTTGGTATTAGCAAAGTTCTTGCATTTTTTTTTTATTATTTTATTTGAAATGTTTTTTTTTATAAAAACAGTGTCTTATAGGAACATGGTTGTGATTCATCTTAGTATAACACTGAATGCAAAACATCTAACATGATGCAGTGAAGAATCACAATATTGAACACTCAAAGCAATAAATGTAGCAAAAATCCTTTTATGATTTTACATTAAAACCCTGCACAATGCTAACCTCTAATTTGTTTGACTAGTGGCAGTGTTACACAAAAAGCTTTCTAAGGTAAGGTGTAGTGTTATGATTAGCACCTTAGGTCACCTTCCCACACCACTTTAGTAATATATGATAAGCAAGGTTTTGGGTGAGTTAAAAAAAAAAAAAAAATTCTTGTAATACCACCTCTAAACAACACAGTCTCAGGGACACACGTACCAACACCATTTTATCTATCCCCTCATCTAACGCTAACGCACATACGCTAAATCTATCCCCTTTTCTAATCCTTACTCTAACCCTAACCTGCAAATGTTGCTTCATCCTCCAGTTTAATTCTCAGCTGGGGTGCCTCCTGTGTGAAGTATGCACATCATCCCTTTTTTTTGTATGTAGTACTTCAGATTCCTCCTACATCCCAAGCACCCGTTGAAGGTAGACTAGCAGTCCTCAAAATTGCGTTTGTGTGTGTGTTTGCATCTGTGTGTGTGCGCGTGCATGTGTTTATGTATGTGTTATGATGACATGGTGCCCTATTCACGACTAGTTTCAAAGCCTTGTGCCAGTAAATGCCAAGACAGGCTTTGTCTCCTCAGGAATCTTGAAAAAGATAAAGTGGTTAATGAGAAAAGGGATGGCTTAATGGGTGGTGCATAACTAACAGTAAGACGAAATATTAACATTTAAGTATATTTGGCAAGTTAATAGGCAGATCAGTTTTGAGTCAGGAGATTGAACATTAAGGTCTGCAGCACCTCTATACTTTGGGAGACCAGCAGAGGTAGAACTATTTAACCCTAAATCCACATTTCCTTGCAGTTGTGAAACAATACAAAGTCTTACTTCAAAACAGAAATATGGTCATTTTTTTATGTGAGGTGGTGAACATTCCTTATTTAACTGGAGCAAAAATCACCATACCCATTTCTAGACTTGCAGACCACAGGCAGTAGGTACTAAAGGAAATAAGTTCTCTTGCTGGGCAATACCACTTTAGAAGCCTTTGGGGAGGTGGCACATGAAAGAGGTTATAATTAAATGAAAGATGTACGAATTTTAGATGTCTATAAAGTTCAAGCCAGCAATGGTTTTTCATAGAATAACAATGAAGTTCTCTCCAGAGTAAGAAATGAACTTGGCAACCATGTGGAAGGAGGATTCAAAGTTTGGCTCAACACAGATCTATTGATTTAATTTTTTAATTAAATTTGTTTAGCGGGATAGTGCACTGATCAATACTGATCCATTTCATGCTCTGACCAGGTGAAATACAAAACATTTCACAAACAAAATACAGAAATGTAAGCAATAACAGACTAGTTCAGACTAATTGCATAGAAAAAACCTGTGTACATACACTGCAGTGAACCAGCACAGTGCAATGTACAATCAAGCAGAGTGTAAAGTACAATATCTGTTTCTAAATTGTGTCAATTTTCAGTGAATCCTTAGCGAGGAGAAGACACTCAGAAAGGAGATAGGTTAAGTGATATGCCCTGTGTTGAAGCAGGAGCATTTAGATTGGATGAAGGAGGGCTTTTTGAGTTGCATCCTGAATTTGGAATAAGTGTTAATTTCCTTAATACTGATAGGGGAGCTTTCCAAACAGTAGATGCCTGAGAGGAGAAAATATGTGCAGTGCTGTGGAGTTTGGTTTTAGGGATAATGGGAGTTGGTGTGACTTGTCAGTTATGTTTCAGGTTCTATGAGGAGGGGCCAGATTCAACAAAGCCTACACTAAGGTATACGATATGTACTCAAGAAAATTCTTATCACATTTTTTGTGCTATCTAGTTTCTCAGAAAGATTACACTAAGTATACACGTAGTCTACACTATCTGGTAACCTTTATGAATCCCGGTCAGTATTTAAAACTGCAAGTATATCAGTAAGAAAACTAAAATTAGGAGGAAGAAGGTTTGAGATATGTCTGTGCGGTCTGTTCTCTCAGAATGGTGTACACTTAGTGTAGGCATTACAGAATCCCGGGGAGGTTTTTCATGAAGTCCAGCTGCAAGGGGATTAAATGTGTGGAGACAGAACAGTTTACAGAGTTGGGATCCTAAAATTAGGGTAGCCATTTGGCTATTTCTAAGGTGAAAGAGTGATGCTCACTAATAAGCTTGTAATGAATCAGCAGGTGCTATTAGAGATAAGTCTGTAATGTGGTAATGTTTTTTTCTTGGATGCAAAGGCAAAAACTGGGAGCCCATATTCAAGTTGAGAAAGAAGAACTCCTTTGCCAACGGCTGCTCTGGCTCACTGGGATAGAAAAGGGGAGATTTTTGTAGCCCCAAAGAAAAGGAAGTTTATTTTGGCTCTCACTTTGTCTATATGGAAATGGAAGTTCAATGACTAAAAAGCAACAGACCTAGGTATTTGAAGAAGTTTGTCTCTATGGAATGGTTGTATAGTTAAAAGAGTTAGGTGCTTGGTGAATTTTCTGTGGAGCTCCAAAAAGCATAGTTTTGGTCTTGGCAGGGGTTGAGAAGTAGCTTGTGGTTTATGAGCCATTGGTGGAGCTCATGCAAGTCTGACCACAGCTGGCACTAAATGCTGGTATCAGACAGGCCTGATTGGTAAATGACCATTTCATAAGCATAGAGAATAATTGGGAGATTGGGAAGATCACAAGAAGTTTATAGGTTCATAGGTGTTTACCAGGCAATGACCACAGGGGCCCTTTTAAGCTTAGCCACGCACTGCAAATCTCTGACAAGTTCTGATACCCTTAACAAGTGTAAGCAGGGGCTTGGGAGATGAAACATTTACAAGCAGGGACCTGGATGAACCATTGACAGGTTGCCTGTGTCCATTAGAGACAAGTGCCAAACTAGGGTTGAATTTCCTTTTCCCCATCCAATTGTCCAAGTTGCACTTGTATTGGGTTAGGGAGGAACTCTGCTTCACATGGATGGGGAACCTGTTACAAAAAAATGGGGTAGTCTCTGGGACACACACCTCTCTCTACAGCAGGCCCTACTTATATCACAGGCAAGGTTTAAGTCTTTAGAACAGGTAATTCTAATGTTGTTTGTTTTATGGATATGCAAGAGGTCCACCAGAGTGAGGTCTGACAATGCCCTGTATGCCAAGCATAGCTCTCCCCTCAAAAGCCTGTAAGAGACAGAATACAGGGATAGGACCTTGAGGTTTGTTAATGAATATGGAGAAGAGGAGTGGGGTAAGAATGCCCTTTGGTAATAGGTGCAGATTCTGATTGGGAGGATCCTATTTTAACTCTGAAGTGCCCAGAGAGAGGAATTTTTTCAACAGGTGTCTAGATCTATACCAATTTCAATCAGATTGTTATCAAGAAGATAAGTCGTCAATGAGGTCAAATGCCTTTGTTAGGTCTATAAACATACCACCTGTAAGGAGGCCACTATCAGAGTTTAGTAGGGTATCAACAGTTAGTGACCAAACTGCTGTCACAGTGCTTCAACCAGGCCAGAATCCATGTTGTTTGGAGGACAGCAGGTGGTACTGCTGGATATTGAGGAAGAGTTTAATGTAGACTATCTTTTCAAGACGTTTGCCCAGAAATGGGAGGATGGATATTGGATGGAAGTAAAAGGTACCTTTTGGGTTGGTTTGCTTTGGGAGGAGTTTAATTAGAGCAATTTTCCAAATATGTGGCATGATGTTTTGTGAGAGACAAATTATTTATGTGGGTGAGAAGGCGGCAGATGTCCTCTGCACTGATATATAAACCAGGGGTTTATTTTATCAGATCCAGGAGGGGAGTCAGTGGAAATATTTTCAAGAATATAGACTTCTGTGGGATGTATGCATTTGATGGAAGAGGGGATGAATGGTGTCGGTGGGGTGGGCAATGCATGATCTGTGGGAGGTGTGCAGTTTATTGATGGCAGACAGCTAAATTCTATAAGGAAGTCTTCTGGAAAAAAATGTTGCTGTACCACAATGAATGGTGTCTGCAGACAGGGTATCATAAGGATGTTTGCTACGTGTAAGTAGGTTAACCTCTTTCCAAAAGTGTGCGAGGAATACAACAGGGTATTTTCTTCTTTGTTTGGAGATTTCTTTATTGCCTTCTGATTGACTTCTTGGCTAAGTTACGCAAGACTATAAAGGAGGTGCAGTTGTCACTTGTGGGGGGAATGTTTCTATTTTTGCCATGCTTCATCCCTTAGAGTTCAAAGATGTTTGAATTCAGTGGACAGCCATTCAGTTTTGATGGGTTTACAAAGCCTGTGACACTACTGAAGAGAGCATGACGGGACTTGAATACTGGGGAACTATTGAAGAGAACATGACATACACGAGTTTAGAAAATAAAAATGCTTTAACTACTTTTCCTGGCATCAGACCTAAGGTAAATTCCAATTCTACCTAACAAGTTATGTTGTGGAATTACCTTCTTAATACACTACTGAAGGCGGACATCAAATTTGAAATTTTGTTAATGACCAAAGTTAGTTATTTGATAGGAGGAGGATGCCAGCTGTACTACTGAGCCATCCCTGCATTTGATCAGGTTTGGGAATACAGTTGCTGGAATAGAGAAGAAAATCACCTACATAAGGAGTAGGCCTTGGGAAAGCAAGAAAATACATTGCAAGCTGAGCCTTATATAGTCAATTTTATGCATCAGTTGCTGAATTTGCAAAAGTAATAGGGCAGAGTTAAATGCCTACTAACAAGCTTGGCAGGACCACTATACTCTTTTATGTTTGTGATAAAGGAGAATGGCATAAGCCCAACACAAATTCCAGCAGAATTTCTGGCTCCATTTCTTCATATGGCTTGGGTTCCAAGTCCTACACCACTTTTACTGCCCATTTGTCAATCCTCTTAACACTGCCATTCTTAAACATATCTGTCCTAGAGATCATGTATTACTTCAAAGGATAATTCAACAACGTCTTGATAACAGGCATTGGCAGCACCAATTTCTTATGAATTGCTGACACCTTTCCCAATAACATCCTCGTATATGTAGTGTGATGATGTAAGGTACTGCCAGCTATGCCAGAATTAGGGAAGTGGATGTATAACATATGCCAGCATAGCCAGCTGGAGTTTTGCAAAGAATTATATGTCATTTGTATAGCAAACTGATTTGTACTGGTGCTTGTATTGAAAATGTATTTGTAAGGCTGCTTGTGTTATAAAATGTACCAACAGTGGGTCCTGCTGGACAGAAAAGAAATACACCTGCATGTACGACTGTAATGTAACTGTTGAAATGAATATATTGTAATAGAGGATACCAGAAGAGAAGAAGTTAATCTCAGTCCAGCTCACTTTGAAAAATAGTCCGAAATGAAAATACTTGGTTTAGGCCATAAAGATTGTATCTTACAGTTCTGATTGCAGCTAGAGACAAAATGCCCGTGAAAGCCTGGACAAGGAATCTTACTGCACTGTCCTTAGAGATGAACTAATTGCTACCCGGGAATGGTGGATGTTTTTGAAATGGTTTTACAGCTTCCAGATGTTATAACACATGTTAGCAAAGCTCTATGTAATTGGATGTGACACCTATGTGGCTGATTCGGGTTCAGTTTCAAGTAAAAACGGGGTAATGTGGGAACCAGAGTCAGATTACCAGATGTATGTGATGTCATTCTGTAATCCAGCACTGAAATTATGTTTTAATACTAGATTTGACAGAAGACTCAGGGCAGTCTGTTTGTGAAACCTGACAAGAAGGAAGACCACTCACCCACATCATCTTGCCTTGCTTTAGTAAGTAACCAGGGAATAGCATTTTTTTAGAACAGTCAGGAAAATATAGTGAGATTAGTTAAGTACCAATTTTTCTGTATCAGTGTGAATCTATCCATCTGTGTTATTTTTAATATTTTCTGTGACAAACTATGATGTTTTTGTAAATAGATATTTAGTATTTTCATGTTCTTTTATTATTAAATATATTTAAACTTTTCTTTGTGTCTGGTCTTTCAGAGAATATTGTAACTTTTGAGAGTACTTTATTTGGTGACACCGTGGCCACTCCTGAAAGCCTTGCTGCATTGGTCAAACTCTACCATTTGTATTAGTATTAATTTTACTCAGTAAAATTGGATACCCTGGAAACAGCCTTAGAGTAGCTGACTGTGGAGTGTTCTGGTTGCAGTTCTACCTTATAGTCTGGACAAAGAGGGCATAGCTGGTAAAAATCTGTGCCAGCCTTTCCCAGGTGTGTGTGTGTGAAAATCAAATCTCAAAGTGTGTGTGTCAGCTACTTGGAGCAGGGACACAGAGCACTGGTTTCACAGAGACAGTGGTGGAGGACTTAGCTTGGAACACTCAGCTCAGGACTTAACTCTACAGCTGTCATCAGTGTGCAGTATTAACTGGGGCCTTCTTAGAGAGAGAGGGAAATCCAGCCCTACGATGGGAGTGAGTTCTCTGTGTGTACTTAAGGGAAACTGCGCTTGGTGCAGAGAGCTGCATCTGGAAATACTGTGTGTATCTATTTTTGTTATAAGTGACTGTCTTTCACTGGTGTCCATGGTGAGGATCGAGGTTCCTTTATTTCTGGCCCAGAGGAGAGACGTCACATGCTGTAACCAGCTTCACATAATATGACTAGTGTACCCACAGCAGTTTTCCATGCAAGGTAACCATCAATAGATCCCCTAAATCATCTACACAGCTCTTGTACTCCTGGAATGAATGCATTTTAATCTCCAAATCCCAAACTACTGCAGAGTAGACTGATCTTTAGATTCTATACGTCGCAAATAATTAACTGACCATGAAAGACATCAAACCTATTCTCTGTGTCATAATTCATTAAAAATCTATCATTTGTATACTGAAATTAAAATTTACTGCCTTACAGTTTTTTATTTCTCTATAACATGCACTGAAAAGGCATGCAATAGATTTTTGAATGTTTTACATACAACAGTAATAAATTCTGTGTAAGCTACACAGTGAATTTTCATGTTTTTATTCATAAATGTGGTCAAGTGTTTTAATAATGTAAAATCTTATACATTTACTTAAAAATATAGCTGCAGCATTTTATTTATTAAAATGTCTCTAATGAGACTGGAGACATCGTAATCAGAAAACATAGAAATTTAAAGTATATTTGGCTATATACTGATATAGAAGGCTATACTGATTTACAGGGCAGTGCATTCTGGTTTCCATGCATGTTTTCCTAATTCCAGACTTTCTTCTAGTGAAAATGTCAGACTAATCAGTTTTCACTCTTAGGAAAAATGAGGTATGTTTGTGAGCTGGGGACAGCAGGGAGATGAAATGAAGCAAACCTATCTTCTCCTATAGAAAAACAAGTTCAGGCAATCTTTTTAAAGTTGTATCTTTTATCTGGCTTACAGAAATTACTAAATCATTTACAAGATGTGGTGTTCTGTCCTCCTTTTTGTCCCCTAATTTTACTTTGTAGAAGTAAAATTAAATCATTCCTTTACTAATATGTCTGGATTGCCAGACAAGCCTCTGACTTTGAGGAATATAAGTGTTCCTGTGGGAGATGCTAAAGCTCCACATTCAATTCATTAAGAGCTTATGGGGATCCTTCAAGGGCTTTAATGCTTTCTCCAAAGTGGAGCAGTGAGGTATTTGTGACACCTCATGTATCTCCTGCTCCCCTGCCCCTACCTATATGTTTACAGAACCCCTTGTAATATCCCTTGTAACTGGAAGGGCTAGAAAAGGGTTCATGCAGCAGAAAAAAATCTATAAAATTCAAAGAGAACTGTACAGCCCAATCTTGACATTTCTGCAAAAAAAGGGGGAAGGTCTGAGAATTAAACTTAGTGAAGTTGTTGACATCCTTGTGACTGTGAAAGTAGTAGGAACACATAACAGGGGTTAGGTGCTTTTTATGATGTCCTCTTCTACTTTAGTTTTAATTGTTACAACAGATGTTCTGGATACTTTATTCAGACTTGTGCCTGTGGCTGAGGTGCCAAAAAGCCATTTGTCAAGGTTTTCACTTCAATTTTTTTCCAATGCCCTGAGATTTCATAGAGTGGCACTCAATTCCATGACATGAATCCAGACTCCCTGGTTAATAATTCAGACTAATTTAAGCTTTAAGCAGTATTTCATAGCACCAAACAAACCTCAATACAACCTGCAAAGCACAAGAGAACAGATAATCTAGCGTGTTACTCAGACAAGATATTTTGGTGATCCTGAAAGGCAGTAAAATGTGTCTGTGTGCCATGGCCTTAACAGATCACAGCAAACAATATTGTTCAAAGCCAAAAAGGTCTAAAATTCTTCTATGGGCTGCACATATTGTAAGGTATGTTATTCTTTAACATTATTAAACATGAATAGGAACCAAAACTTCAACCAGAAATATGATCTGTTAAGCTAGAGTGGTTCTAGAAAACGAGCAGGATTTTATGCTGTATTTGTACCACTTCTGCTTTAAAATTTGAGTACATGGTGGACTATTTAATATACTGTATAGCTCAATGAGTGGAAAATAATTCTGGGCTCTCACAGCTGAAATCCTACAGACTATAAGTCACTTGCAGTACTTTCAAATAAGGTAAGTAGAACTCAACAATATGATAGCAACTTGGACAGTAAAGCATGACCCATGCTTGGAGCAGCTTAAATGGGGCATTTATACTGTAATAATGAGACACACGTGTACAGCAAGGTTCCAGGTACAGAAGAGAAAGATACAAACAATTTACTCTGAAATGGCTATACCTCTATTTTCCTTTTAGATGCAGAGAAAGTTTGCAATATGGATAAACCAGTAGTGTATCTATGCAGCACTGATGATTACTCAGCAGCAATGAGTGGCAGGTGGGGCAGCTGATGTGCAGATGACAAAGAAAGGAAAAGTGGAGTTTCAAAAACAGAAAACAACACATTTCTTCACCTATTGCCATGCGTACTAATTTGCCAGGTAAATTCCAGGACTTCCACTATATTCCAACACAAATCCAGGCAAACATACCCAATTTTACAGCATTTCCCAGAAGTGGAATTACTGAATGCTTTTCTGGCTGCAGCCACAGCTCAGCTCAAAATGTACTTGTACAAAAGGCTACTGCTTACTTTATTTTTAGTCCACTGTGGCCCTGTACAGTATTGGCACAAACACACATTGTATCACTATACATGACATCAGAAAATAGAGGACAAGGGAGATACTGCTGCACATCAGGTACAGTACTCAGTCTCAGACATTTATACCATGTCTAGCCACACATACTGAGAATTTCTTGTTACTAACATTACTGTAAATAGTCTGCAGTAAGCAAAGTTAAAGGAGATCGACAGCTATATCGTACTTACTGGAGACATAGCATTAAAAAAGGTAAACATCATGTACTAAGACGTGTGTGTGTGTGTACGCACATATGTATGTATGTATGTATGTATATATATATATATATATATATATAATGAAATGACAGAGGAAGAGAGCATACAATACAGCAGTTACACAGAAAGTGTTGTGGAGACATTAAATCAGAATAATGTTACACTGTCGGCAGTCTATAATTAATATATGTGCATTCTTATAAACAACAATTCTTTGAACAGATGCAAAATGAGCAGTAGTGCTGCATAGGCAACAATTTACAAACATATGCCTTGCATGTAAGTAGCTTCTCTTTCAGTATTCAGAGTTCAAAGTAATACCTGATCAAATTAATTACTGAAAATCTATAGCTGATTAGCTCCATCTGAGGGGCAAGACCGGCAATAAATTGCAGAATGTAATTCAAATGTCATCTTTTCCTAAAAGCACTCATGAGTCCTTTCTGCTAAAGAAACAGCAGTCTTGTTTCATTCGCCTTTCTCTCTCTGCATGACTGACTTTCTAAGATCCCATTGCCTTTCCCCAAATTGTACATGTAATGTCAGCATAAGGCCCTCAGGTGTAAGGTAGAGACCTAACTGGACAGCACTACGGTATGAATCACTGTCGTTCAAAATGTAGAATCAGCATTTTCACAGTCTTTCTACCTGGACATCTAAATGGGGAAAAAAGCTGTTCCAAGAGGTTTTGCATTGATTTTTTCCCCCGAACAAAGAGACTTTCTCAGTTACATGATATATCATAATCAGGTAATTTGTACCGTTGGTCGAACAGATGAACACTTGTTTAAGGAAAAGGTGTTGACCTGCAGAAGTTTGTAACATTTGGAGATTTTTTTTTCTTATTCTTCTACCCGAAGATGCTACTAATACTTCACTATTTACAAGCTTGAAAAATATGTATGTATTCTCATGCAATAAACTGGTCTTTCTAATAAAAGCATACAACTATTCAGAAATACTGCTTTATTGTGATTTTAAAACTGGAGAAGTCTTTTGAAGTAATGTATAAAGAAAATATTTCAAGATTTGCTGAGGGGGGATAGGCATACAGCACAAAAGCAGAAATGTTATTCTACTTATCTGCAGGGGGAATATATATGATGCAATAGGAAAATATCTACAAACCTTCAATAGCAATTCACTAGCACTATATTTTTTCAGAGTTTCATATACGCAGTTCTACATTCAGACACTTTGTTAGTCAAACAACAAGTATAGCAGCTCATTTCCACTGCACTTCTTAACACAACACAAAAGAAACCTCGGTGTTTCAGACATTAGCAAGCGCACAAGGGAATTTAAAAGGAACAACAAAAAAGTAGATAAAATAAAATAGTGACATGCATAAGAAGATACGAGTAGAATCAAAGTTAAACTAATTATGTTCTCAGAGTAGGATTTTAATTTTACTTTTAATTTAAATATCTGATAATTAAGTGAATTCATCCATTGTCAAACCTATTCGGTCAAGACAGGCCACCAGGGAAACGGGAAAAATGTGGCAAACACACAGACACTTTAGAGTAGTCAGTCAACCAGAATATATGTGGGAGCAAACCAGAGTACCCAGAGAAAATTTATGACGACTTCCGAAGAACATGCATCAAAAGAAATGAAACTAGGTATGCACGTGTGCGCTGTGTGTATATACATATACCCAAACACACATTTATGTGGTTTACACTGCATGGGAGCCTTTTTATTTCAGAAAAAAGCTAACCAGTAAAAAAAAAACAGTAATTCCCTTGTTACAGCCTAGGAGAAGAAGTCAATAAGGGTGTTAACAAGCACATGTGATTTTCATCACCCAGTCTACAACAGAAGAGAACACTTGCAAACAACAGCAGATAAAAAGACCTGAGACACTTTCTTCTTAATCTTTTTCCCTAGTACACTGTATCACCCCCCCCCCCCGACTCCCCCTACCAGTAACAGATCAACATTCGTTTTTCCTAGAGTAACAGACAGACTTCACCAGGTAAGGTAAAAGCCTACTAGTTCATCTGGTGACCCCAAATCAGCCTATTTTTTTTTCTTTCAACTGAGAGGCAAAAATCAGGTGCTAGAGTAGACCAGTTCACAGATCGTGTTGACTCCCTTAACTCCTTCCCTCACTGGCAGCTCATGAACTCTACCTTTACTGCAGAAGGGTGCACGAGTGTTACTTACCACAACTCTCTGCCTAGGTGACTCACTGATAAACCACTGGGGGTTTGACTGTAGATAACTACTACACGCTTGGCCCACTGCTGTGAGCTATTTCCCTGCTTCAGTAGGTATCTCTAATATAGCAAACCAAGTTACCTACCACCTCCCAAAATGGGCAAGAGGGCAGCAGCTGCTCCTTCCTACTCTCCCCAGCCAGGTCCCTCCAGTGCCCATAACACTGGTCGAGCAGAAATCATCTGGGTCATGCCTGGGATTTGTCCTTCTGTTCCATAGGGCCAGGGAAACTGTGACATTTCTGAAAACAAAGTTAACAGGCACCGGCACTAATACTGTAGACATTAACCATATCAAATACTGAAACAGATTCACTCACAGCACAAAACAAAAAAAGCCAGAAGAAAACCTGAATCTGAGATAAAGCTTTTAAACTGTTACATTACAGAATTTAAAGATTATTGAGGGCTTTAAGAAATGACAGTTTCTGATTTGAACAGTAATGATGATAATTTGTACACCTTACAGACAGAGCATGGTGTTGAGATGTGAATTTAATACTTTGATAGGAAAAACAGACAACACGGACATACATAATCATTTAATTTCAAAAACAAAGCAGAAGTCCTAAAATCTTTAACCAAGTTACGTGTGTTTGCATACTCAGTAAAGGCAAGCATATTACAAAACATTATGACAGGTCCCCTTGGTCATAACCAATACATTTTTGCTAATGAACTGTTGAATGAAATTCACTTCAAGATTTTCTCATGACAAATTTATTGCTCACAAACAAAAAAAAAAAATAATGTGGTTATGATCAGGGAACTAATCATAATACTATATATATATATATATATATATATATATATATATATATATATATATACACATTTTATTTATATATATATATATATATATATATATATATATACATATACATATATACACATATATACATTATATATATATATATATATATATATATATATATATATATACACACACACATATACATATTTATATGAAACATCTGATTACTCTGTGAGAGAAGAGTACCCTAATTTAACAAAATTCCTACATAACAACCTAGCTATAAAAAGCCTGTAGTACATGCAGCACCATGACTGTGCTTCAAATTCGGATAAAAAAAAAGCTTTACTAACCACCTTTCTGATGTAAAACACCTGATGTAATAAAGAAACGTAATGTTTTATTAAGCTCCAGTTCCTGGTTCACAGTTGAAACTCTGTCCCAAAATCATCAAGCATGGGTTCAAGAACCTAGGCAGCAAGACATTTCCCTGTGTTGTATTTGGTTGGGGAACGTGGTTGAAGTGACATTCAGCTGCAGAGAAATATGGCTGCTGCGAATTCCTTGTGGGCAAAGATAAGAATGTGGTGTCATGCCCTCAACATCAATAACCAAATGCACAGGGGAAAATAATGTCCATGGTCCCCAAGGCAACAGCAGGCAGTATGGCAGGCTTTAGCAGCAGGTTAGACAATAGGCATGTTAGTGGCAGTAAAAATGCAGTGCACAATGGATAGTGCCTTTATAACTGGTGTGTGTGGACCACTACTCCCTTCGGTTTCTAGGGAACATTACCTAAAATGCATACTGGAACATAAATGTGACTACGACAACATGCAAGACTTCCTCCATGCTATAGCACACTTCTACATGTTGCATAACCATGTACTGTACACTGAGCACAATACTCATTACATTTTCTGCCCCCATGCACTTGGTTATTTAAGCCATGGGCATGGCAGTGTGTGCTTCTCCTTGCCCACAGGGAATTCACAATAGCCAAATTTCTCTGCAGCTGAATATCACTTCAGCCATGTATCCCCAACCAAATGAACCATAGTGAAATGTCTCACTGCCTAGGTGCCAGAACCAATCAAAGAACAGCATCTGAAGCAATTTCACAGCTGCTTAAGCCATTTGTTACACATTTCGCTGTTTTACACATACATGCACACACGCATGGCAGAATGAAGAAAAACATCTTTTAAATCTGTTCATCAAAAAGTGTTTGTGTAGCTGCCTTACAGAACATTTTTTCAGCTTTCAAAAATGTAAAACACTATACTCCTACACCTTTTTCTCTGTTTGTACATGGAGCACATAAAGGCCCACGGACTAAATCAACTGAGATAAAATTACAAAACAAAACACTAGTGGGTGGCACTAGGGGGTGTGCAATCCCATGGTGACAACTCCTCGTTATCTGTGCAGCGGAAAGAGTACAATTCCCCAGTGAGAAGTTTTCCTATCCAAAAATAAAAAAAAAAAAAATCTTTTCAACACACCAATTTTGTGGTTTCACATCAGTTAAAAGAGAAAAACCTCCACTTCTACCCATCCATCCAGCAAGTTTTCACAACAGATATATTCAAACACTGGCTCTGAAGGAGTCATTCACATATGCAGAAAGTGCTGGATGCTCAATCTACCAGTGCCCACTACCTGGAAATAAAAAAAACATATGTTCTTAACCCTGGAAATGTGAACAAAAATAAAAATATCTCTCTCCACCCATAATGCCAACATATATCCTAAAACAGAGAAGTTAAGGGTACCAGTCCCCAAGAATCAAATCCTTACAGGCAGACTCTGGTAAATGCCCACACTGCCAGTCTCCAAGCTGATATAAAGCATACCATTTTGACATGCAACAAAGAAATCCATCTGCCATTTTTATATTGTGGATTCTCTCACCATCACCACCTTAATTCACAGGTTATTTTTCCCTGAACAGAAAACATGCTTTATTTCTTCAAGAAAAGCTAACAAAATGTGGCAAGTACTCATTACATTTCTACAGCAATTCCTGATTCACAGTTGAAATTTTGTCCCAAAATCATCAAAGCATCTAAGCCTCACCTTTTGATCAGCAAAGCCAAATGTAACTATGTACTTAATGCTGAATATGTAGTCCCTCTGTAAAAAGTAATGTATTGTAGATAACCTCCACCTAGTTACTACCCCAATTCACAAAGCCAGATCAAAAGGCAAAACTAATGATATATTAGTCCACAAAGTCATGTCAAAGGTGCAACAAGATGCAAAAATGGCTTTAATATGGGGAAGAACAGAAGGCTACAGATTCTGTCATCACATCAAGAGTTTGCATTCATGTTCCCGTACTGACAATACAGTGCATTAAGAAGGTGTTGCATTCCACAGGTACCATCCTTTAGATAAGACTTTAAACCAAGTCTCACCCAAACTGGTGATAGTTAATATGGATGTTAACAGTACTTATTAAAAATAGCAAGGACAATTCACCTGCTTCCTGGTTCAATTTTGTTAACTCTATAAAAAAATACTTCTTTGGGTCTCCCTGAAGACAAGCGATATGCCTACTGCAACTAACCTGGTCAGTACAACTAACTAAAAAAGTAAATAAACAAATAGAAAACTTAAAAAGTACTTATGGCAATTTGATTTGGCAATCACTGGCTCCTAATTATCATACACCAGAATATGTTAGCCCTACACACAAAATAAAGTAATGTTTTCAAGAATGTGAAAATGGCCAGGAGTTTAACTTTGACAATTTGACTGTTGTCTGGAGCTTCTGTTGATTATTTATTTTTTTGTGGTGGGATATCAAGGAGGCATCTTGGATCACTGGACTCTTGGACCTCTGGAATTTGCACAGAAATGTCAGTTTTCCATAAAGACGAATTCCTAATGAATTTGTAAGAAAGATTTGCTGATGAACTACTAAAGCACTGTTGAAAGGAGATGCCAAACACCGGTCAGTCCCAGAATAAATCCAAAAAGTTTAATGAATACGATGCACAATCCAAAATAAATATGACGTTAAATGCTTATTGAAACACAGCGTTTGCTGATGATTTGTGTCATTTGGGCTGACCATAAAGGGTGAATCATACCACATTATAAACTTTGTCGGTTTACAGAAGCTTGAAATTTACCTTTAGGTTCATAGGTGTGTACTAGGCTAATGGCCCTGGAGCCTTTACAGACCTAGCCCATAGAAGTGCCTTTGTTGACTAGTCTGAGTGGTATAACCTAGTGGCCTTTGACTACGGAAAAACCAGGATTAAAAGTATTTCTTTGCCTACTGACTTTTGATATACAGTGGATATAAAAAGTGTACACACCCCTGTTAAAATGACAGTTTGTGATATACAAAAATGAGACCACAATAAATAATTTCAAAACTTTTCCCACCTTTAATGTGACCTATAACCTGTACAATTCAATTGAAAAACAAACAAATCTGTTAGAGGAATAAATATAAAAAATAAAAAATGTACAATAAGCTGGTTTCATAAGTGTACACACCCTTTAACTAATACTTTGTTGTGTGTGCACATCCTTAAACTAATACTTTGTTGTAGTAGCTTTTGATTTAATTACAGCATTCAGTCTTCTTGGGTACATACCTGCCACCAATTAAAGAGACTCGGATTAACCCCAAATAGAGCTCATATGTCTTAGTAGGATTTTTTCTGACATTTACTCAGTTGACTGCTACAGCAAAGCCATAGTTCATAGAGAGCTTGCAAAGCATCAAAGGGATCTCATTGTTGAAAGGTACCAGTCAGGAGAAGGGTACAAAAAAAGTTCCACACCATTGGATATACCTTGGAACACAGTGAAAACAGTCACCAAAAAGTGGAGAAAATATTGGACAACAGTGATGTTGCAAAGAACTGGCCGTCCCTCCAAAATTGATGAAAAGACAAGACAAAAACTGGTCAGGGAGGCTGCCAAGAGACCTACAGTAACACTGAAGGAGCTGCAGGAATTTCTGGCAAGTACTGGTTGAGTACTACATGTGACAATAATCTCCTGTATGTCTGGGCTATGGGGTAGGGTTGCAAGACGGAAGCCTTTTCTTACAAAGAAAAACATCCAGGCCCGGCTAAAATATGCAAAACAATACATCAAATCTCCCAACATGTGGGAAAATGTGTTATTGTCTGATGAGACCAAGGTTGAATTTTTTGGCCACAATTCCAAAAGGTATGTTTGGTGCAAAAACAACACTTCATATCACCAAAAGAACACCATCCCCATGGTGAAGCATGGTGGTGGCAGTATCATGCTTTGGGGTTGTTTTTCTTCAGCTGGACTTGGGGCTTTAGTCAAGGTGGAGGGAATTATGAACAGTTCCAAATACCAGTCACTTTTGGCCCAAAACCTTCAGGCATCTGGTAGAAAGCTGAAGATGAAAAGGAATTTCACCTTTCAACACCACAATGACCCCAAGCATTCATCCAAATCAACAAAAGAATGGCTTCACCAGAAGAAAATAGTTTTGGAATGGCCCAGCCAGAGCCCAGACCTAAATCCAATAGAAGATCCATGGGGTGACCTAAAGAGATCTGTGCACAAGAGAGGCCCTCACAATCTGACAGATTTGGAGTACTTTTGCAAGGAAGAGTGGGCAAATATCGCCAAGTCAAGATGTGCCATGCTAATAGACTCCTACCCAAGAAGACTGAATGTTGCAATTAAATCAAAAGGTGCTTCAACAAAGTATTAGTTTAAGGGTGTGCACACTTATGCAACCAGCTTATTGTATGTTTTTTTATTTTTCCCCTAACAGATTTACTTGTTTTCCAACTGAATTGCACAGGTTATAGGTCACATTAAAAGTGGGAAAAGTTTTGAAATTATTTATTGTGGTCTCGTTTTTTTATATCACAAAAACCTGGAATTTTAACAGGGTTGTGTACACTTTTTCTATCCAGTGTATGTCTGCCTGATACATATGACAACTCAGTTTTTGATGAGACCTCAGTAATGCACTAAATGCTACTCTTCATTATTACATCTAAAAATGTTGTACATGGTGACTGCTGATCTTAGTGTCTATTTATGGCAGCCAGTAATTTGACAAGTTCGTTGGTCACTAGAGTATTGATCGGGTGGACCATTTGTAGCCTAGCCACAGTTCCCAAACTGAGAGTACCCATTGACATGAATAGGTAATACCTAGGTTTCAGTCTGTTTCTATAAGGGCTTGAGCGGCCAGGCCATCATCTAGGGTACACTTACAAAGGGTCAGTGAGCTACTTTGCTCTACATACAAGGGAAGACTACCCCTTCAAAGAGGGATTCTATTGCAGAGATGTCTATCTTGCTACACAAAGTCCTATTTATTTTTTGGTGGAAGTTTAGATCTCTTGACCAACTGTTTGAGGTGTTATACTTCTTTTGTGGATGTGAAGGAAGACACATAGGATTGAGTCCTTTGAGACTGAGTAGGCTAGATAGAGGTCTCATCTTAAGTCTGTAAGAGACAGAAATGATATAGAGTGTTTTAAGCTAGTCAGTGAAGTGAAAACACTGTAGTCTCTCAAGCTGAATCATACACTTAGACAAGTACATACAAAAGGGCATTATACTCTATAATAGTACCTGACAAGGGAGGAATGAAGAGGGATGACAACTTCCTTAGACCCTGGAGATAAACCCCTGACTATCAAGTCTGGCTAGATAAAAGCATTTCCAGATGATGGTGGATACGTGGTGATCAAAGGATATTTCTTTGTCAACCAAAGTGCTCAGGTCCTTAATGACTGAGTCAGTTTTCAAAGAAGTGTCCCCTATATGGTTGGTGCATGGTTGTCCAGGTTTGCCAAAGAACACAATGCTGCATTTACTGGCATTTAGCTTAAGGCCATGGTCCAGACACATTCGCTTGTGTATGTTAAGCCACCACAGAATCTGGATATCAGACAGACTAGGTTAAGTAGTGTGTGTGCATGACTGTCTACTGCTGACAAGAAGGAAGCCCCTGCACATTACCTGGCAACATGGAGCTAGTGTTTATTAACTAACGTTTTGTAACTTATTTACTAGGTTTTTGTTTCTATATTTAAATTTATTAGTAATGGTACAAATAGAAATGTATAGTACATGCCATTACACATTTTACATTATCTGCATTGGATCTATTGCGTCATGCTCTTATCTGTAAAGTGCTTAAGATTAAGCACTCAAAGATAAATTGAAGGGAATGGTGGTAGTTTTTTTCAGATTATGGTCAAACCTCATCTTTCAGCACTAAATGGATATTTCAGTCACACATTTGTGAAATTACTTTCTGCATTACATAAGGGAATGTCTGATGTATCTGCTAAAGTAGTAATAACAAAGTTAAACCTTTTGGTGTTCTGCAAACTACAGTTTCATTAAGTGACTATAACTGTGCAACTTCACATAAATAAATGAACGAATTTGTACCTTTGGTGATTTACATCTTCTCAGACAATTAAAATAACTGCTGAAGTTAATGACCTTTATATTTCAATAAGTGATTGTAGCCTTGTAATTTAAGACACAGGGGTAATACCTCTGGCAGTTTACATTTTCTTCAGGATTTAAACTGCCAATGTAATAATTTCTGAGTCTTTATGAATGCAGCAATTACATTTTCAAATCCAAGCTAAAGGCATTTTCTGAAGATATTTACTTTCTTTCTCTCTCTCTCTGTAAAACCACCTGGTGTATTACAATATGTGAAAAATGTTTTTGTATGTGTTAGTGACGCAGCTGCATAATGGCATTACCCTGCACTTTAGGGTCAGCATATTTTATTGGGTTGTATTTTGTATTTGTTTACTGGCATAGAGTACTAATTCATACGGACCTTTTTCAGACTCAGCCCTGGAGCACTGTTTGGTTAAGTGACTTGCTCAGATTTGCACATTAGGCAAATGGAAGCGGAGGGAATCAAACCCTGGACCACATAAAGTAGCTCATTAAGAGCTTTTAGCTTTAAAGTTCTGCACTAACTGTGCCAGGTCAACTAAAATACGTAAGATGCAGTAGTAGTTAATTTGCATAAGAATGCCTTTGTGAGTGACAAGCGACAGTACAGTCAACTACTTCTAATGCAGTCATTTCCTCATCATTTTACAATCCTGTAACAAAATGTCGAGCAGGTAAAATCTATCACCAGGTGTCAGAAACATCAGTCAAACGCAGCATAAATACATTAGTAAATAAAAGCTTAGTGGAGGAGCTTATGCTTTGAACAGACTTGTCTAACAGAAAATGCTACTTTTCATGAAACATACATAGATAATTTACAGATCTTTTCCTAATCAGTACAAAATTAATGACATGATTAATGCAAACAGATAATTTAATGTTTAGAAAATTAACAGACTAAAATCAGCATGGCTAATATTTTAAACCACTCAGTGTAACACAAAACTGCTAACTTAATATTACCTGAGGAATCTATGACAGATGATAGCCAACGTGACTCGATACAGAAACTATGATAAAAAAATAAGCAGCCTACAGCAATCAGACAAAACAGGAAATTTCTGGACTGAAACATACAAGGTCTAATAACAGTGAATCAGTTCTGAGAGTTCCAGATTATCTTGCATTCCAAAGAGATCAGAACTATACAAGACAGTCTCATCCCATGGATAATTAAAGTATTGGATATTCTTTTCACTGGAAAAGCCTGACAACTGTTTCAAGTACTGGCTCGGGAAACCTGGCTATGTAGAGTAAAGGGATGAAGCCCTGACAACAACCCAGGTGACCAGGGTTTGATTAGCAGACCCAGACTGCAGGAGCCGGGTGGAAGAGAGAGAGGAGCCAGGTCTTGCAAACCTCTCTCAGAGAGGGAGGGGTATAAGCATGCTTAGGGAGCACAAGCGGGCATGATCACCCCTGGTGGAGACCAGGGGAGCAGTCTTTAGTGCTTTACAGCAGAGGGTTGGACTGTTTGAAAGGAATACCCTCACAGAGGGGGTAGGCCTACCTAGCAGAGTCAATCTATTGCACATCTGACTATAGGTAGCTTACTCATACAAGTGCAAGGGAGTGGGGCATAAAACAAAAATAAAACCTAAAACCAGTCCTGATGACTGCCTGAATGATGTCTACCCCTTACCAACCCTCACTCTGGTTGGAGAATGAATGGGTCACATTTGTGGTAAAGGGACATCAAGGGCAAACAGAAATACTACTGGATCAGAAACAGGAAAGAAAAAAATGCAAATGAGTGAAGAACCAGGAATAAGCATGACAAAATGGGAAAGTAGTTTAAAACTGAAGAGGAATCTCTGCCACTATTTCAATCTCAAATTATTACTTACACACACACACACACACACACACACACACACACACACACACACACACACACAGTATATGTGACTGTGCATTATACATCTGTTTTATTTTTGTTTTGCTGACCAGAATAGTCACACTAGGCTTCAGGGAAAACTGAGGTGGTACATATCTGGGAAAGTACAGTTGCATAACTTAACTTACCATAACAGCAGATATTTGAATGATCACTGCTGCAGTAGCCTAAGTTATAGGAGTTGTATTCTGCTAAGGATATAACAACCAGCCAATTACTAAAGCTTCAGGGCACCTTCCATTTGCCCAAAAAGATAGGCAGCTCAAGCTGAACTGTCTAAAAAGACATGTTTGGGTGCCAAGTCCTTAAGAGCTTTCCAGCCACTGAAGACAGCATTCCTCTGAGGGCTTTGGATGATTGAAAGTAAGCTTATGCTGTTCCATTGCTGGGCAGATAAATTCCCTTTGAGAAAAAAACTTCCACATGTATTATTGATTGTTTAAAATTACTTTATTAGTAAGGAAAGTTTGTATAGAAAGCCGCGGTGGTACAGCGGTAGCATTGTTGCCTCACATCAAGAGGTTTTCCTGTTCGATTCACATCTGGAATGCATTCTGTGTGGAGTCTGCATGTCCTCCCCACGGTCGAGTGGCCTCCAAAAGACATGCGTGAATGGGCGTGCCGTCGCTGAAGGTTGGGTGTCGGGCTGGCAACTCGGCACCATAAAAAAAAAAATCTACTGCCAATCATTAGCAGACCGGAGTTCCGCTGTGGCGACCCCTACCTGGGAAAAGCCGAAAAGACAAAGTAAGGAAAGTTTGTGCTTTGACTGTCTTTTAAGACTTAAATGACTTTTAAATTAAAAGACATTTTTTCCTGTCAGTTTAAAATTATTTAAAGCATTCCAAAAATATTTTTTATGTGGAGAGACTGTGTTTATTTTACAGTCTGGAGCTGGTTAAGTGCATTAAAGTGCTTTCATGCCAACTGAGAGAGGGAGGCAGAGTAATAGGACATAGCTATGAGTAAATATACATGACTATCAACACCCTGGCATAACAATACACTAAAAAGAAAGGGGGTGGTGGAAGAAAGTAGCGGCTACAGCAGCTATGGTAGGCTGTTCATCATATTGGTAACTGTTGCAGCAGTCTAAGTTATATGGGGACAGTACCATAGCTTACACTTTTGGGAGGTAAAAGGGGAAGGCTCTAGGAGCTCCTGAAAAATGATCCTAATAAAGCCTGATCTAGACCTAGTGAAGGAATCAAGCTCATGGTGCTTTGTAAAAGTATGTACAGAGGACCAAGCTGCTGTTTCTAGAATACTTCTCGAATCAAAACCTTTTCAAAAAGCCAAAGTTGAAGCCAAGGCCCTAGTAAAACAAGCCTTGACCCAGCCTAGAATACTTTTGCTGCGAGCAAACCAATCAAAAGCAGTCTGCTTTAACACAGGTTGCCCCTTCTTCTGACCTTCTCAAAAATGAACAACTGATCAGAAGATCTGAAAGATTTTGTTCTGTCAAGCTAGTTAGCACTGTCTGTGGGCATCCAAAGTATGGGTTTCCTTTCTCTCTCCCTTTTAGGTTCTGTAAAGGAAACAGACAGATGGATAGCTTGGCTTAACATAAACTCTGATACCACTTTAGGCATAAAAGAAGGATTAGCTCTCAAATAAACCCTGTCTCTGTGGTAAGTGAGATAAGGCTGACTCACCTTAAGAGTTTGTAACTCAGACACTAACTGCTCTGACTTCTGCAACAAGAGTAACACTGTTTTCCATGTTAAGAATCTCAAGTCAGTCAGATGAGCCTGTTTACCAGGTGTTAGTTTCTCTCATACAAAACTAAGATCCCAAGCAGGGTCCATCATCTTTCTTGGAGATCTCTTATGTAAAACGCCTTTCAAAAATATTTTGACATGAAAATTCCTTGAAGGAAGAAAATTCATGGACAAACATGAAGAAATGGATGATATAATGAACCTTGATGGAACAGTAAGAAAGACCCAAGGATAATAACTCACAAATATTGCAAAACCAGAAAAACATGAGCTCTGTATGGCTGCTGGTTATATAGTTGGCACCAACTAGAAAACCTTTCCCATTTCCTAATGTATGATTTTCTTGTCACAGGATCATAGGAGGTTACTAGGCTAATGGACCCAGGGCCTTTACAACACTAGCCATGTTTAACCCATGTTCCCAAGGGTGTCTGGTTCAAACAGACTCTAAAATCAGCACCTACTGCCCCTGTCCAAGAGGGAAATAAGTGGAACCCCTGGGGTGAATTTTCGGTTACCAATCCAATCGCCCAAATTATGCTTAAATAGGGCCAATGAGGGGCTTTAACATGAATAGGAAGCTTGTCCCAAAGGTGTTGCTGACACATACCAGGTTAAGGTCCTTTGAGCGAGTGCCCTGTGTGCCATTTGAGTTGCAAATGTCCAGCATAAAACTGGGTCAGAGACTGCTCTACACGCAAGGCACAGGTTGCCTCTGAGCAGTCTGTACAACACAGAGTAAAGTGACAATGAATTCAGTCTGGCCATGTAAGACAGATCTTGAAGACCCTGAATTTTCTTTCTAAGGAATTTTTGTGGTCTCTCCAATTGCTAAAGGTGTTTGGAAATGAACACACCAAAGGAAGCATTGCACTCTGTTATTGGCCTGATGTGGGAAGAGTACAGGGGGGTTATAACCTATTTTTTTTCTGGAGGCAATGCCCTTACTTATGAAATGAGCAATATAAAATACCCTTCTTACCACTCTGGAGACATGGTGATCGAAGTTAAGGTTTGCTGTCTACCTGTGTGCCCAGATCTTTCACTGCAGACTGTGTGCTTAGGGTATTGCTATTGATGCAGTAGTTTGTAGGAACATCACCCTTGCCAAAGGCGATGATAATGCATTTTTTTTGGATTAAGTTTAAGACCATGACTTTGGCACTAGTCATTAGTCTGCGCAAGAACCTCTTGCAGGAGGGATTTAGTTTTAGCCTGTACTTCAGAGAAGTAGATTCCGAACAGTAGGGGTCACAGAACCAACCCCTGTGGAACACCACTGGTTACAGGTCTGTTGAAGGAGGTGTAGTTCCCCTATTTTGACTGTATGAGTTCTATCAGTGAGTCAGTTTGAAATCCACCTGACAATATATAGGTTGACACCCAAGTGGGTGAATTTATCAATGATACCTGACTGAGGGATTGTGTCAAAGGCCTTACCTAAGTCTAGGTATGCTGTATGCACAGATCTGCCCTTGTCTAGGACTTTGGTGACTGTCTCAAAGAAGTCCACCAAGTTTAACAGGCATGATCTCCCCTTGACAAAGCCAAACTGGGTGGGGTTGAGCATTTGGAGATTTCCTACATCTCTCTTAATAAGGTCCATGATGATTCATTCCATGGCCTAGCAGATCAGGCTGGTCAGGCTAATGGGTCTATAGTTCCTGGAGTCTGTGGATGCACCCCCCTTCTGCAAAGGGATGACGGTAGCGGTTTTCCATTCTGCTGGGATGAAGCCAGTGTTTAGACTGTGATTGAAAACCGTGCCCAGAGGTTCACAGGTAGGTACTAGGCTAGCCTAAGTAAGCCTAGCCAACAAGGTTCCCTGGCTTACACCACCCAAGAAAGTGATTTTCCTGTGCCCCTGTCGAGCAGAGCCACAGAAATGATCCCCAGGGTGTATTTCCTATTTCCCATCCACTTATCAAGATTTTTCTTGAAGAGTGCTAATGAGGAACTTTGCTTGATATAGATGGGTAGCTTGTTCCAGAGTATGGGTAGTCTCTAGAACAGGAATCTATCCCTCCAGAATGTCCTATTGATTGTGGTGACAAGGTTTAGGGGCCTACAGCGTATAGCTCGGAGGGACTGGGATTTCTTTAGGTGTAGCATGTCCAACAGCTCTGGGTCTGAAATAGCTTTATATGTTATGCAGAGATCACCTCGGAGTAGGTGATATGCTACAGAGTAAAGCCGGAGTTTTTTGAGACGGTCAGTGTAGGGCATCTGTTTGAGGCCAGTAATTCTCTTTGTGAGGTACTTCTGTGGCCTTTCCAGCTGCTGCAGATGTCTTGTGAGGTACATTCCAAAAGGGGCATTGTACTTTATAATGGGTCTAATGAGTGTCGAGTAGAAGGGGACAATGACCTCTTTTTTCCTAGATGAGAACCCTTTTGTGATGAGGTGTGCCACGTACAAGGATTTCCTGACTACTGTGGTGATGTGATTATCAAAGGAGAAAATACTGTCCACCTGGGTCCCTAGGTCTCATCACACATTCGGTGTTAAGTAGACTGCCGCCTATGTGGTAGTTCATGGGTACAGAGTTTTTACCACAGGGGATGACAATGCACTTTTTGGCATTGAGCTTGAGACCATGGCTCTGACACCAGGCATCTGTCTCAGTGAGGTCCTTCTGTAGGATGTCCACATCATTTGGGGACTCGACTATGGCTCCTAGTTTGCAGTCATTTGCATTAGCCTGTACTTCAGAGAAGTAGATAACAAACAGGAGAGGTCCCAGGACTGAGCCCTGTGGTACTCCACTTGTCACTGGTTTGAAGTCAGATTTGGAGTCTGCAACTTTTATGGTGCGAGTTCTGTCAGTGAGCCAATTGGCAACCCATCTTGTGACGTAGGGATTTATACCTAGTTTAGCGAGTTTAGCTATAATCCCAGAATGGGGGATGGTGTCCAAAGCCTAGGTCAAGATAGGCTGTGTGAACCACCTTACCCTTGTCTACAGCTTTGGTGACTGCCTCAAAGAAGTTGATCAGGTTCAGGAGGCCTTTCACAAATCTGCCTTTCACAAACCCGAACTGGGTTGGGTCCAGAGTTTCGAGGTTACCAATGTCTTTGTTTATGAGTTCCATGATAATACATTCCATGGACTTACAGACCAGGCTCATCAGGCTAATAGGGCAATAGTTCCCGGGATCAGTGGTGGCTCCCCCTTTGTGGAGTGGGATAACTGTTGCTATGCTCCATTTAGTGGGCACAAAGCCTGATATGAGACTGTGATTGAACATGGTGCTTAGGTGGGGAGCCAGTTCATTCTGAAGTTCGTGTAAAACGCAGCCTGGGATGTTGTCCGGTCCCATGGATGCTGTGTTTTTGGCTTTAGAGAGTGCAGCTTTTACCTGCGTAGCTGTGATTACAGGGACTCTGCATTCTTCCTGTACAGTTATGGGCCCTTTATTGGGTGAGAGGGGGGTAAAGTTAGCACTGAACCTATCTGCCAGGACGCTGGCGATATCAGTTGGTAATGTAATTTTCATGGTGATGTTAATTCCTGTTTTAACCCATGTAGAACACAGCCCGGGATGTTGTCTGGTCCCATACAGGCAGTGTTGACATTTAAGACATGTTCCTCGGAGAAACTAGGTCAGGGACAGGTGTTAGGAATGCTTTGGGGTACATGTGGGAGTACAGGGGAGTGAAGTTTTCACCAAACCTGTCAGCCAGCAGATTTGCTATATCCACAGGTTCTGTATATGTAGTACCATTAACTAAGAGTTCAGCGCAAATCTGGGCCTTACCTTTGAGTTTATGGATTAAACTAAAGAATGCCTTGGGGTTATCCTTAGTTAGGGAAGCTAATTTGGATTCACAGTTAGCTCTGGAGGACTTCACTAGGAGTCATATTTGCTTGTTTAAGTTGAGGAGGGAGTCTTTCCAGTTTTGAGACCATTCCTTTCTCCTATTAGACAATTTCTTTCTCATATTGTATAGCCTATTAATGGCAGTTGTCCAACAGGCAGGTTTGATTTTCCTTGAAGATCTTGCTTTGGTTGTAGCAGGCTTTCTTGCCTCCATTAGTACTTGTTGCATGTCCTCAGTAAACAGGTACCTAAAGGGAATTAGGACCTTATCATTCAGTCAGTCAGTTGAAGTTGACTGGGGTCGGGGTGTATCAAGCACCCCTTTTCTTGTGTGAGTAGATCCATTCTGTAAGGAAACTTGTGGGAAACACCCTTGGTCTTTTACAAAAAAAAAACGGGGTGGGGTGGGGGAGAACCACTGCTGCCTGGCCTAGAAGGGAGTCACCAAAACGATCTTGGGGAATTCCTTCTGAAGTACCCTGGATATCAGTTGAAACGGTGAAAAAGCATACTGCATAATGGAAAAGGCATCTGTTCCAGGCCTTCTCGCATGATGTCCTGGAGCAGAGTTTTCCCCGCTGATTGTTCAGACAGGAGGTAAAGAGGTCTACTTGAGGAACTTTCCACAGATGGAGAAAATCTTGGAAGACCTCCAAATCTACTTTCCGTTTGCGAGTGTCTGCCCTTGTCCTGCTCAGCTTGTCTGCCACACAGTTTTATTCAGGCAGGATACAGGATGCCTACACAGTGAGATTATGCTGTGAAGCTACATCCCAAGCTAACAGAGCTAGTCTGCAAAGGGCATTCCCCCTTGCTTGTTAATGTATCACATGACTGTGGAATTTTCTGTAACAACTTAAAAAAGTCCAGTGGGCCAAAAACGATTAAAAAGTTGAGTGCCTCAGTCAGAGCAAGCTTTTCCTTTATATTTATGTGCTTGCAATTTTATCCCCCTGAAACTGCTCTCTAAGCAAAGTTTGAGGCATCTGTGGTGACTGACTGCTTTGGAGCAGGAAGGGCGATCTGGATTTATGGATATCTGCTGTCTCCACCAAGAGATTTCTCCTCTGACAAAGCCCAGAAATTGGATGTGAAAAGATAATGGGTGTTGTACTGGAACCAAAGAGACTTCAGGTACCACTGTAACTTTCTCATGCAGTGCCTTGCCAGGTGTATCATGAGAATTATAAATGCCATGAGACCCAAAATTCTGTGTGGAAAACCCTGGAAATAGATACAGATATAGATCTATTTTTCCATAGTTTCATAGTTTAGTTTCATAGTATAGTACTAGGCTATCTGCCCTGGGGCATTTGTAAGCCTAGCCATAGTGATGTGGCTTTTGCCACCCCATGAAATGGTACAAAAATGTACAGATAAAATCTAGAATACTGTGCCTCTGTCTAGTAGTGACACAGTGAAGGTCCCCTTATATAATAGAATTAGTTTACTGTGCCTCTGTCTAGCAGTGATACAGATGTGACCCCTGGGGTAAACTTACGACTCCCATCCACTCATCAAGATTTCTCTTGAAGAGATTCAGTGAGGGGCTCTGCCTAATACAAACTGGGATCCTGTTCCAAAGCATGGGAAGCCTCTGGGTTATGAATCTATCCCTCCAGCATGTCCTATTCATACTTGTGCCGAGGTTTAAGTCTTTAGCTCTCGTGGTCCTGATGGATTTGGATTTTTTGAGGTGGAGCATGTCCATCAGATCCTGATTGGACATGGCCTTGTATGTCAGGCAGAGATCACCTCTGAGCAGGCGGTATGCTACTGAATAGAGCTGAAGTTTCTTTAGTCTGGCAGAATAAGACATATGTTGGAGCCCCTTGATCCTTTTGGTGAGGTACTTTTGTGGTGTCTCCAGCTGTTGCAAGTGCCGGGTGAGGTACATACCAAATGGGGCATTGTACTCAATCATGGGTCTGATGAGGGAGGAATATAGGGGTACAATGACATCCTTGGATCTGGATGTGAAACCCTTCATGATGAGGTGTGCAAGGTAGAATGTTTTTCTAAGCACTTTGGCAACGTGGGTGTCAAATGAGAGGTCGCTTAAAACTTGGGCCCCTAGCTCTTTGATTATTTTTCCGTACTCAGTGGGTTGCTGTCTATGTGATAATTTGTGGGTACTTTGTTTTTTCCAAAAGGGATAACTATACATTTTTTGGCATTTAGTTTAAGGCCGTGACTACGGCACCAGTTGTCCGTTTCAGTGAGGCTTTTTTGTAGGATGTGTGTATCTGCTGGTGTATCGACTATGGCACCTAGTTTGCAGTCATCTGTGAACTTTGTCAGCCACAGCCCTCCCATGTTTGCTTTAACATCTGAGAAATAAATGCCGAACAAGAGGGGTCCCAGGACAGATCCCTGTGGGACACCACTTGTGACTGGCTTTGAGTCTGACATTGCTCCAGCGATTTTAACTTTATGGGTTCTGTCCTTTAGCCAGTTTGCAACCCATCTAGTGACATAAGGGTTTACTTTTAAGCTGTTTAGCTTATCTATGATGCCTGAGTGGGGTATTGTGTCGAAGGCCTTAGCCAAGTCCAGGTATGCTGTATGGACTGCTTTGCCCTCAACAATGGCTCTAGTGACCATTTCGAAAAAGTCAACCAGGTTTAAAAGGCAGGATCTGCCCTTTACAAAGCCGAACTGGGTGGGGTCAAGCGTCTGTAGGTCCCCTATGTCTCTGTTTATGAGTTCCATAATGATTCTTTCCATAGCTTTGCAGACCAGGCTAGTCAAGCTTATGGGGCGGTAGTTTCCAGGGTCTGTAGAGGCACCCCCCTTGTGGAGTGGGACCACTGTTGCTGTACGCCAGTGTTCAGGTACATATCCCGAAGTAATGCTAAAGTTAAATAGTATTTTTATGTGTGGGTTTAGCTCCCCTTGGAGTTCACGTAACACGCACCCCGGGATACCATCAGGTCCCATTGATGCTGTGTTTTTTGCTTTGTTTAGGGCGGTTCTCACTTGGACATCTGAGATGACAGGGAGATTACATTCAGCTGGGATAAGTATTTCTTCTTTTGGGGGTGAAGGAGGCGAGAAATTTGCACTGAACCTATCAGCCAGAATGTTAGCAATATCTGTGGGTTCAGTGTATTTTTTGTTGTTGTGAACCAATTCTGAGCATATCTGAGGGTTTCCGCCCAGGTTTCTAACATAGCTGAAGAAGGCTTTATGGTTATCTTTAGTGTCCTTAGCGATTTTTCTCTCAAAGTTTGCCTTGGATGTTTTTATGAGAGAACGTAGTTTTCTGCTAATGTTGATCAGAGATGTCTTCCCTTCATGGGATTTCGCTCTGACGTGCAGTAGCTTCCTTCTTTTGTTATACAATTTGTTTATGGTTGAGGTCCAGGTGAAGAAAAGCTCTTTGAAATAACGTGTCAGGCAGACACCCAAGGAACACAATCCTGTGTGATGGTGTCAAAAAAAGACTTCCGAATGCTCTCTTGGAATGCCAGCTTGTGTAAGAGATCTCTCACCCAAGAGAGAGAGATTCCTAATACTTTTGAAAAAGACTCTGCAAAGATAAGCAAGTTATCTAGATATGGAAAAATATAGATAGCATGTAGCCTGCAATGCATTATAACTGGAGCTAGACACTTTGTGAACACACTTGGTGCAACGGATAGTCCAAAGTGTAAGGCAGAGAAATGATAATGTGATCCAGACAAAAAAAAATTAAGAAATGCCTGAAGTCTGGATAAATAGGGATGTGATGCTAAGCATCTTTTAAATATACTGTTAACTTAAGTGAGGAAGAAAAGGTAAGAGGTTGTGAAGTGACAGCATTTTGAACTTGACTGAACACTATCACAAGTTGGTTTAGGAAAGAGATCCAGAACTAGTCTCAAAGTGCCTTCTTTCTTTGACACCAAAACATCCTTGAATGAAATGTTTCCCAAACTGGGAAGGAGGAACAGTCTCTATTGCTCCCTGAAACAACATGTGTTGTAGGAAGGGGGAAATAGAGAAGTTTGGTCAGGTGGCGGAGGAATAACTCCCTGAACAGGAGGAATTTCTTCCCACTGCCATATGTAACCTTGACGAATGATCTTCAGAACCAATTTGTCAAACTCTCTGTTGCCAAAGACAAGTAGAGATTCAGACTTTCTGGAAGGGAAAACGGACTTTCAGGGTTATGGTGGTGCTTGAGGAGTGTGGGGGATACAATATTTCTTAAACAGTCATTCTGACTTCTTGGACTGTCCTTGGTTTAGGTGAGTTCCAGTATTCGTTTTGGAACCCCCTTGACATTTTTTTCTTAAATGTCTGTTTACTAGCATTTTACTGAGACTGTTCATTTTGCTTCTTGCAAAAACTGGATGACAGGTTACAGAATTCCTTAGCAAATTTGGAAAAGAAATCTTACAGATTGCCTGAATCAGTTTACCCCTCTCGTCACAATTTTTGATAACTTCTGCAACAGAGAGACCAAACACTAACAGTGGGATTCAATAAACTTTGTGTAGGCTGAGTTTGTGTGTTTGCGAGGTGAGCAGCAGTAATGATTACATATTCATGCCATGCACCACGTTTAAACATAAACAAGTGTGGTTTCATTTAAGGCAACAGTGTTGCCAGTCAGGAAACTGTGTAAAGTAGCAGAGATAGCAAACCTGTTTATCTTAAAGTAAACTAGTTTAGCAGGATTGTGTGGAATGCCACCGTGATTACCAGAGTTTATGAGATAGCAATGTATATGATCCAAACACATTAAAGGACAGTGTATATAGTGCAGAGTATTGTGGAATCCCATTCTGCAGTGGTGGTGCTGCGGTAGCGTTGTCGCCTCACAATATGATGTTGTCCTGTTCGATTCTCAGCTAGAGCGTCTTCTGTTTGGAGACATGCATGAGTGGGGCATACCTTCGTTGAAGGTTGTGCGTCAGAGCTGGCAACTTGGCATGTAAAATCTACTGCCAATCATTAGCGGACCGGGCATCAATATGGGCATGTTAGAAGTTTTGGTTGATTTCTGTGATATTTACTTTATGTACGTATATTTTTATACATATATTTTTTATACAATGTGTGACATTGCTAGTTTGAATGTATCTTTTTAAGAAATGCAATCAATTTAGGAATCAATAATTGGATAATTGTTTTTTTAATGATTATATAAATGAATATGCTGGGTGTAATTATTTTGTAAGACTCTGATGATACCAGTTTATCTGGTGAAAGCGCTCAGTCGGTGTGCTTGTGTGGATTAAACAGCTTCCTTTACAACTGTTCGTGGTTCTTGCCTTATTGTCAGCCTCATTCTGTGGTGGACCTGTTTGTATTTCTTTATTTCCTTGTGGATTCCTCTGTTTGGAGTCTATTTTTGTTTTCCGTTCTACATATTCATGCCATGCACCACGTTTAAACATAAACAAGTGTGGTTTCATTTAAGGCAACAGTGTTGCCAGTCAGGAAACTGTGTAAAGTAGCAGAGATAGCAAACCTGTTTATCTTAAAGTAAACTAGTTTAGCAGGATTGTGTGGAATGCCACCGTGATTACCAGAGTTTATGAGATAGCAATGTATATGATCCAAACACATTAAAGGACAGTGTATATAGTGCAGAGTATTGTGGAATCCCATTCTGCAGTGGTGGTGCTGCGGTAGCGTTGTCGCCTCACAATACGACGTTGTCCTGTTCGATTCTCAGCTAGAGCGTCTTCTGTTTGGAGACATGCATGAGTGGGGCATACCTTCGTTGAAGGTTGTGCGTCAGAGCTGGCAACTTGGCACGTAAAATCTACTGCCAATCATTAGCGGACCGGAGTTCCGCTGTGGCGAACCCTAACCGGGAAAAGCCGAAAGGCACAACATTGTGGAATCCCCATTCCAGGCATTCTGTACAAAAGTTGTGTAAATGATCTGTAAGGATACATGGACTGCTATGTAAAATAAATAGTCAGAGGAAGTATATGTATTGAATACAGACACACAGAAGAACTGTATGATGAACACAACTGAGGCATAGTTACAGGCTCATGGACAACAGTAAAAGAAGCATGCACAATCATGGACAAAGGATAATATCACCAGTAATCCCATGTCTCTGAGACAACATATGTGATTCTGAGTGATCATTGATGGTTCGGCACAAACACACTTGTACAACTACTGTGACATGTCAGCGACCTAGGATTGTAATCAAGCGCATTGTCCTGTCACCGTAACATCTGCTGGAGGTATAAGGAGGGACATTGCTATACCTGTGTCACAAAACGAAATATTGTCAGCCTAGCTATCTGGAATTGTGTAAATAATTATATGCCATTTGTGAATATTAATATAATTTATATAGAAGTGTGACAGAGGGAGATACTGCCACCACAGCTGTCTGGAATTTTGTACATGGTTATGTGTCATTTGTGGATACATGATTCATATGCTTGTGGTACAAATGTATTAGAACTGTATGTCATATAAGATGGTTTGTACAGACATGTACTGAAGAGATATGGTGTAGAGTACTCAGCTTAAAGATGTATCCACAGTGTACCCTACTGGAAAAGAACAGAAATGTATATAAACTACCGTAACTGTGTAAATGTACATATTTTAGCAGTGGGAAATGGTACATAGAAGGTTAACTTCCAAAACTTCAGAAAAATAGTTGAAATTAAATTATTTTATAACTACGCCATGAAAGATGGTTTCACTGCAACAGGAGACTATGTCTAGAACTAGAATTTTTTTGTATCATCTTTAAATGTGGAGGAATGTAAATTATTTGACGACTTCCACCATTTGCCTTAGATCTAAGAGAAGTCCCTGTTTATGTATTTTCACAGAGAGATGTTAAATGCTACCAGCTGCAGTGGGGGTTTTCACCTGGGATAGTTGGATGACAATAAGTGAGGTCATGCTGCAAGTATTCCGGCAGCAATATTTTAAGAACTCTCTGAGAGAGAGACTGGGCATTTTGTATTTTGTCTTTGACTTGACAGCATCAGCTGGAAAATCCACTCACTACATCTGTCTTGACTGGCTCTGTAAGTAAGTTAACTAGGGTACAGTAATTTCTCTTAGATCCAGTCAGGAATATAGTGAAGTACAGTTTTAAATATTTCCTGTGATTTTGAACTCTGATGTAACTATACAGTTCATTGTGGCTAATACCCGTGAGACATTTAAGTTCTGGGAGTATTTGCATATTTATTTGGTGACGCTGTGTGGGCTACTCCTAATAGCTTGCTCTTAGTCAAACTACCATTTGGATTAATAGTAATGTTACACAGTAAGATTGGACACCCTTTGTCAAGGGCCTTAAAGTAGCTGATAAAGACCGGCTGGTGGCAGTCAAAATTACCTTATAGTCTTGGCAAATGGGGTCATAGCTAAAAAAAACCTGTGCCAACCTTTCCCAGGTGTGCATGTGTGTGCGCTTGCGTATAAACCACATCTCAAAGAGTGCGTGTGTCAGCTACTTGGGCAGGGACATGAAGCACTGGTTGGACAGAGAGGGTGCTGGAGGTCTTGGTTTGACCACTCAGCTGAGATCTCAACTCTATAGCTGTGCCCATGGGGAGTCTTATTGAGGATCTGGAGAAAGAGGGAGAAACCAGCCCCAGACTGATTGTGGTCTCTGTGTGATCTTAAGGGAAACTGCACTTTACTGTGTTTGTACTTGCCATCCTCCCAGTGTGTACGTCCCCCACTGGTGCCAGTGGTGAGGATTGAGGGTCCTTGATTACTGTGCCTGTGGTGGTGCCTCACAAACTGTATGTGACATTATGATCAATACAGGCTAGTTGACTGGTGTGCATGGCAGATATACATGGCACAATCCACACTGTCATAAATGTAACTCATGCCATCAGTGCTGTCAAAGAGGTATGTATTATACTGTGTGCATCACCGAACATGCATCTGGTGTAACACCTTGCTGGGGGTTCTGCAACATCAGACAGTAATGTTTACGCAACAAAAAGAATACCTAGTTATGGCCAATAAGATATGTGACAGCTCACTGTGGCAAATGTGGTACACTTCAGTTACACATCACTGGAAAATGTGTAGGGAGATGCATGAAGAATGGTGCACTGTACTCGGTTATTGATGTGATGAAGACTGTGACCTATGAAGGTATTATGGCCTTTGATGTGGATGACTTGCACATACTCAGTAGTTGTGTTACATACAAAGGAGAAGTCTCCACTGTGGCCACATGCTGGTGGATGTTCCACATACCATCTACCCCAGAACACAGGTCACATACCAATTGGCCTGCTTATAGGGTGTGATGCCTACATTATCCTTGGGTTGCAGGTTTGTTTTCATAACTTAACAAATCCCACCATGTTTTCATTTCATCTCACGTGTTGTCATGTCTTTGGCAGCAATCTTTGGTGTGCTAATAATGTCTGCATTACACAAATATCACAGTTGGAGTCAATGATTGCCCACAATCTGTAGTCCTCCAAACAGCTGTTTGGACACAGAATGTGTATGTCATTCTTGATGTCCATGACTTAAACAATGCAACATATTCAGATGCCACACGTGATCTAGTGGTCTACCCACTTGGTGAAATAGGTGTTTATGCCTTGGTTTGGGCAAGTTCCACAGGATGATAGTGTTGTCACCATGCATGACCTCAATGACCTCTGAGGACATCTAACAGTTGAAACAGACATTGATATAGTATTAACAACTCACACATCTGTTGCACACAACCGGGACATTACTAGTGTCCATGATGATATGTTAGTCTACCTCACAGATGAGGAGGGTCAGGATAAAGTTTGAGTTGGAGTGTTTACTCTCCTGGCACTAATACCTTGTGTTTTCTAGAGTCAGGATGCATTTATACATGCATGCATCAGGTTGATGCTGCAACCCCCCCTCACACACACACAGCTGGATGAATGTTGAAGTACACCCTTCTACGGGAACACAGTCTGTCTGGAGGGTAAGTCGAAGTGTCTATCCAACAGTGTCAGGTAGGTGTATGTTCTGAGTCACTCTACAGGTGATCTGTGTTGTCACAGTCCATTGATTCTGGGTGATAGGCCTGGATGAAGGTAAGACAGTGCGTACTTCCTATCATGATATGGCCTACGGTTTGGATACAATCCCCCAAATCAGGTATCATTGAGAAACTGTCCCAGCTGAGGATTACCCTTTACAACATTAGACGGTGAACCAATTGGCTCGCTGACAGAACACATACTGTGAAAGTTGGTGAATCAACCTCTATCAGTAGAGCTGTCACCACTGGCATACCCCAAGGATTTGTGCTGGTCCCTTTACTCTTTGCAATCTATTTTTCGACAGTCCAGTCTACAGTATACAGCCTTTAGCATACCAAGTTTGCCGATTCTTGAATATTGGGTGTAATCACGGAGTCCACCAATGATAGCATACTACAGTAGGGGCTAACACTGACAAATGATTGGTATCAAAGCCACACGGTCTACAACTAAATGAAAAATTTGTCATTATTTTGGCCTTCTGCAAAGTGGAATTCCCTGCTAATTACAGCACTTGCAACAATTCCCCTGTACTGAAACCCAGTGCTGCAAGACCTGCGAACACATGTGTATAGCAATCTGAACTTTGACCAAGTGTCCATAGTGGTATGGAAAGGCTATGTCATGCACCTTATAAGTTAGGCCATCACAAACATATCAGATGATGATATAACAGCACTGTACTCTAACCTTATCCAAACACAGAGTATAATGCTCCCTTTTGAATGTAACTCACCAGACACCTGCAGCAGCTGGAGAGACCACAGGGGTTTCTCATCAAGAAAATACAGGGCCTACAAACCATGCCATGATGTATGTGACTAGACTGAAAGTCCCATCACTGTAATCTGTATCGTATTAGATGAGGTGACTTGTGCCTGGCCTACAGGTCAGGCTCTGATCCTGCCCTGATGGCAATACTTCACAATCACAAATCAGCTACAGCTGGTGTAAAATGTTCTCTCTAATGTCAAGCAAGTGCACAAACTCACAAACATGCACACACATGCACGCACCCTAGTTGACTGCAGTGAAATCAGAACCCCTACCTAAGTACATTGACTACAGAAGTCTGTATTTATGGCAAGCACCACAGCTGAAGTCTGACTTGGAGAGTGTCAGACAACACTTTGCAGGTGATGACATCAGTAGCATCTGGTAAGGACAAAATGGTAATAACAGTGCCCTACATGCTGGTTTAAAATGTTCTCTCTAATGTCAAGCAAGTGCACACACACACACAGTATTGACTGCAGCAAGATCAGAACCCCTACCTAAGTATACAGACTACAGAACTCAGTACTTTATGTAAGTGCCACAGCACAGGTCTGACTTTTACAAGGCTGCAGGACAACTTATAGTGGACAATATCAGTACTGAATGTTGGAGAGAAGATGTTGGGAGGCTTGCATGAAATGAATAGCTAGCCATGTTTAACTATCAAGATACTAAAGCTCTGCATATTACAAGACTGATGGGTGTGCAATGAGTACTATGTGGTGGTTGTGTTCCAATGTGCAGGTATACTCTAAGAGACAGCCTTCCAAACTATATGCAAACAGGTGTCCAAATTACTATAAGTACTGCAGAATCTGAATGTGTACTGTCATTCTAAAGATACTCATGGTATATAAGACAACATTTGTTCTTAATTTATGTAGTGTAATTTATATATTTGTGAACAAGTACTGAGAGACTAATGTTGCAATGCATGGGGAAGTTAACAGATGACTGCATTATAAATATGTGACATCTTCTTAGCTAGGGCCTTCGTTTTTTTCTGTTTCCACATGTAGTTTCATGTCATGAACACTAATGGACAGTAAACAAAAGTAATACATGCTACTGTCCATTTTGCATAGCTCACTGCCAAGCAGCGAGTTTGCACGATGGTTAGCAAAATGTTTGCATGTGTGAGAAACACATCTGTACTGCTTTCCCTGTTTGTGCATAGTTAAGCACTGCACAAACACAAGCCTCAATGCTAAATTTCTAAGACTTCTCAGTACTGAGGGTTATGAAACACACGTACTGCTTAGCTAACTCTGTGGCAGCAGGTGTAAATGCACTGATACCACTTGTTTTTGAGCCCAGATGATATACGGTTCTAATACAGGTGTATGTAATATTTTTTTAAAAAAGTAGTGATAATGTAAGGAACTAAATCTTTATACATTCGCTGTGTGTCACTGTGCATTGGCATAGGGCAGCAACTTTAAGTGGCATTGTGTGGAGGTAGCCACACCATACCACAGAAGATCCATTCACTGCCGTTTGGCATTGGAGTGTGATGCCAAACTCTGAGCAAACATACAGGCCAAAAAGTGAAGAGCTCCATTTTTTTCTTGGGCACTTGTGTGTTGTGTGTGATTCTATTTTTTTAACCAGATTATAGGTGTTAAAATGAGGTGTCTTATCCCTCTTTGCTACAGAAACAGCTTTGCAGCAGAGACCGAAAACCATTTTGCATACAACCAAATGCAACATCATCCACAATACTAATAAAACATGACAATCATTTGCACATGTATTAATTTCAGATGTAGTGCACTGAGTGATCATGCAACCATTTATGACTATTGCTTGAATAAATGCAGCTCTGTCTCATCTCTCTGTCTCTCTGAGACATGCAGTCTTGTAAGGCATTCTGTATCATTGTACTTAAAATGTGTGAGGATATTAAATGGCAATAATATACAGTTGTCAAAAAATAAAGGGGAGGTTAGATGTTACTGAACAGAAACTGTGAAATGTGTGCTGCTTACTTACATTTAAAACATTGATAGAATTACTTCTACACTTTGTACATCTAACCTGACTGACACACCCACTGGAGGTAAGCGAGTCTGAATTGCTGCTGTTTTCCTTCTCTCTACCAGTAATCATTTACAGTTGCAATCCATTATCAACAAACACTAAGGGAGTGCCTGCACTATGTTTACATCAGCTACACCAAGCCAACTATTTGGAATTCAGCAGTTCTAACAAGTTCACACCTCATCGGCATCTTCACCATGCTCACAGCCCTGACTCTACACTATAAAAAGGGAAGCATGTAGCTAGGGAACCAAAAAGTGAGAAGACCTGTTTTTGGGGATAACAGAAGATGACACTACTTTGGGATTTATCTGCAAGGGCGATTACTGATCTTGACTTGATAAAGTATGCTTGCATTGTTCAACTATATAGTGGATATGCTGAAATGTGACTATGAAAAATCAGTTAAAAAAAAATAAAATATATATATATATATATATATATATATATATATATATATATATATATATATATATATATATATATATATATATATATACACACATACACATACACACACACACACACACACACACATATATATACATACACATATATTTTACCTATATGCATTTCTTAGAAGTGTACCAATGGTATAGGCATGTTTGTCAGGACATTTTGTTTTCTCAGATGTACAACTTTATTAACCATCACAAGTGCTAATGTTACAACTGTTTTTCTCTTTACTATTCTACTGTTATTTCCATGAAATGAAAATGTCTTATATTGTCAATGACACGGGGGTGTTAGCCTTCTAGGATGGTGCATATACACCTCTACAGGACTGCTGGCCACAGGTACAAGTGACTGGCAATTGCATAAAATTGAATATTCTGTGGTATATGTGTACACATGTTTCAGGGACAGTTTACTTGATAACACCTTTAGCAATTTACTGAAAATTTGTTAGCAAAATGTGTCATTTGCCTGTTGTTTTGGGGGTGGGGGAGACCAGTTCCATTTCTGTGCTGGCACAAACAAAATTTGCTGCTGTTACTCTACTTATTTTGGATCCAACCATTCTTTGTGTATGATTGCAATAAGTTACAACCACACAATTCTTTTTTTTTTTTTTTTTTATTTCTTTGAATATCTTGACTGTTTTATGTTTCTCCAGTGCATAAAACTGAAATACTACCTTACATGTGTTATATCCAAGCAGAACTTTTATTTATGTAATACTTACGTGCATTATCCTTCTTTTGTGTTTTATGTCACCTAGGACTATGGTACACAGGCATCTCATTCCCCACAAACCCTCCTTCAGTGGTCCTGAGAATGAAGTCATTGTGAAAGCATTTAGGTGACATGGTGATACATGTGGCAGAATGCAAATTTAGCAGCAGACAGTGGCTGATGTAAATGCAGCAGGTGGCCAGAGCAGGACATATGATCAGATGTGCTACAGGGCCACTGACATGATTTCATCGGCCTGCAAGTGAGCAGCTGCAGTGGTCCATCAGCAGATGGCTACCAGGGAGGCTGCTACACAGCCACCACTGACACCAAATGAAGAGTTTCTGTCCACTGTCAGGGATCAGACAACTCTGGAAAGTGCACAACAGCATGTCATTGATGTTGGTGTTGCTGTTTTAGGGAGGACAAGTATGTCCCTGGAGGAGATTCCAGATAGGCTTACCTATCTCAATTGTTAAATACTTCTTCTACAGTAAAACACTGACAGCAATACTTAGGCTCTTTTTAACATGAAATTTCTTTTGGGGGGGGTAGTCGTAGATTGATACAGTTTACACATTCTGTTTGATTACACATGAGCTTGGGGTAGACATGTCATCCAAGTTCTTGTTAAAAGTATCATTAATGGACATATAAAAGGCAAAACGTTTTAACTCCCTTGTTACTGTTCATTGTGAGGATGATGTCCTTACCTTTTGATTAACTTCTTCCAGGGCTATCCATCATACAGAGCTAGCAATGATCTGCATAATGTAAGCCAAGCATTTTTATGTCAGTACTGATGAGCAGTTCAAAGAAATATTTAGTTTGTGATGTGTATATGTCAGGACTGTTGCGTGCATTGCTATATTGTCTGTAATAGTGGCACCACTGTTAGTTTGTTAACATATATTGGACTATAGTAGGGCAGGTATTAATTTTTCACCTCTGTTGCTTATCACAGGAGATCCTGATGGGTCTATGACACGGCATCGAAAGGGCCTTTCATCGAACGGCTTTATAATCGAAAATTTCATCAACAGAAGTTGCTTTTGTGAGATCGTGGTACAGTGAATATCAGAAAATTTCCCCTTTCCTCACTGTAGTGCGATCTCAGAGTTGGTAAATATATATATATATATATATATATATATATATATATATATATATATATATATATATATATTAGTGCAATTTTTGATTACTAAGCAGTTCAATGAAAGGCCTTTTGAAGGCCATGTCAGAGACCCAATCCTGACAGTGGAAGTGTGGGACTCCTACCACCGGATGCCAGAGTATCAGCAGACTCTGATGATGGTGGCCAAACGGAGACACAGTCAGGGGTGCAGAGGTTGAATCTGACACCGAGGTTGACATTCAGCCATCCCCTGTAATGCCACTGGACATAGCCAGTAGGCCTATGCCAACCCAATCTAGTGAGCCCTCAGATATTAAGCAGGTAGGATGTGGGACAATCAGGATAGTGTGGTTACTTCAGATTCAGTGCCCGTTGACACTGACCATAGCCAAAGTAACGGAGAAGTGCCATGCAGGAGGGCTGTTAGGGGTGCTCAAAGGAGGCCTGCTGTCTATCCTCTACCTGATCCAGGTGTGTCCATGTGCCACTTGATGTGTTTAGGGCCACCATGAAGGCACAAGAACGTTCCAATAGGTCCTCCAGAGAAATGCTTAGGGATGTACATGTGGCACATGCTGACATGTGCAACTGCCTCCATCGTGCTGCAAATTCAGTCGATCAGATGAATGACACGATGGTACAGGTGGCATCTGTGATGGAATGTCTGCTGGTGGAGACATCAACTGATGTCAGCCGACTTTGGCCATGCCTGATCACGGTCCCATAGTGGGATTACTTCCACTGCTCCATCAGTGGTTGAGGTGTCCACACCCAGACATGGCAGGCCATGGGGTTTTTGTCCTGGGCATTCTCATGAGGAGAGCTAATCCAGCAAATATTCAGGTAGCAGCAGTGCATCTGAACGTGGGTGCGGACATGCTAGTGCAACTCCTAACAGAGCCAGTTCTCGTGGTCAGGTATGAAAATGATTAAATGCCATCTCTACCATGCACGGCACACACCTGTCCAGCACACTAAAATGAGAACTAGCACAGATCTTGGCTGTGTTCTTGCAGAGACTAGCACACCAATTTCACCTGGAGGGCCCATATAGACACACACAAAACAGTTACATGGTTCAACCATGAAGCTTAAAGCTCATTCTGACTCTCTGGCCATTTGTTATTTTATTCAAATGTCTGCCTGTTTCTCTTTCTTACTCACACACACTCACTTACCTTTTGTCTCAGCCTAGGTCTCCCCACAACAAACTGTGCAAATGATAACTGTGCCATATCCTTGTTTTCTATCTTTTTGATTCAGGGATACATACGCTTTGTGTCTGATGCTCAGCATGCACAGCTGACTTAGTGCTTAGTATATCTGTGTTTGTGATGTTTTGCTAATTGTATTTTTGACATACTTTGGTCTTAGAAAGTTAGACAGTTTCTAGAATCAAAACCATTTTTTGCACCAGTATTTTTAAGAATCTTCTGAGGGTTGTGAAGTCTGAAACTGAAATGTGTCTCATTACTTTCTAACGTCTGTCTCTAATGATTTTCCAGTAGAAAAGTATGAGGCCAAACTGAGGAAATATGGTGAACATCAGTACTTTTGCGAGGTATAAATGTGGGAATCTTTCATGTCTGAGACATACAACTTGATAGAGAGCACATACATTCACACAAGTCTTTGCAGTCACATGTTAAACTCACTGCTGTACAAATCACCCACATTTACTTACTTACATCATCAAGAAACAACATGTAAGGATATGCCATTCATTTGTTTTTATTACCCAGTTCTGTTTTAACACTCCAAGTTCAACACTTACCTTGTAAATTCAGCAGCTGCTACAGACTTAGTTCAGGGTTGAGTCTATCTGATGCTAGGAATACACAGTCATTACATGGGTAGGTAAAGATTGTAAGAGTTGCCTGACACCAATGTTAGTATTTGTATGTGCATAGGATGAAGGTTTTAGCCCTTTAGGTGGTGAGTGAGTGTGCTATGTGCTGTCTCTTAGCCAATGCAAAGGCATATTGAGCATGCCTATGTCTGCCTACACCCACAGCAGCTGCTGGTTCCCCCTCTGACTCCTCACCTGGGTGTGGCTGTGGTGACCTTGCCATTTGTGGTGGGATGTGTGCCTCTACCACTTGTTGATCCTGCTGAAGCAGTTGTCTCAGGAAGACGTTGTGAAGCATGGCACAGATGGTGAATATTTCAGTACATGTACGTGGATTGTACTGCAGGGCTCCCCAGATGTATTTAGGCAGTGGAACCACGACTTCAGTAGCCCAAACACACCCTCTATATTTCTGGTTTCAGCATGTGCCTCATTATGGCATTCTTCAGCAGGTGTGTATGCATTTCTGATGGGCTTCATCAGCCACGGTTCCCGTGCATAAACTACATCTATCAGTAAATTACTCTGTGGGATATCACCCCTAGTGAGCATCTGATGCAGTTGGGAGGTGTGCCAGAGAAGTGACTCATGGTAACTGCCTGCGTTGCCAGCACACACATTCAAGATGATTCCCTTAGCAATACACACAACTTTGCAGTTAATGGAGTGGAAGCCGTTTCTATTTATGTAGACCCTTCCCTATTCCCCAGGTGGTGCCTTGATTTCTGTATGTGTACAATCTATGGCACCCAGTACTTCAGGGTAGAGTGCTAGAGGGTAAACTCTTGTATATTTCTGGCCCTGTCTTCAAGAGCAAAGGTGAAATATATGTGGTCACTGGCATGATGAAGCACAGCATTCAGGAACTGACAGAGGATCCTGGATGCTGTTACCTGTGACACCCACAGCATGTCCCATGTTTGTCTCTTGGTTCCTGCAGCTAAAATCCTAAGTGCTACACATACGTTTGTCTCCAATGGTACTGGTTCCTCTCAGTTTGTCCTGGGTCTGAGATGAGGATGACAGAGGCTGCAGAGTTCCTATAGTGTGTCTCTATCTACCCTCTAGCCCTCTACATTTTCTACCTCATGCAGATTGTGATAAGTTAACTGGGGTCTAAAAACTCTTCTCCTTCTTGGATGTGGTCTATTAGCAACAGTGTAGACTTCAGCCTGTTGTACATACACATGAATTAAAGCAACAGCAGCCCCTAAAATTATTTCTGTGTAGATGCCTTTCAGCAGTTGTATTCCAATATGTTTTGGAATTCACAGAGAAAACCAGCACTGAGTCTACACAGTTGCTTCATAGCTTGCTGAATAGCTCCTCCATCTTGGATTGGTTAATTAGCATATAATTCAGCTGCTTATGGTGTAATTAGCATGCTGCAGTGTTTATCGTGGTTGCCCAGCTCTGGACACAGTGTACAAGTGCTTACTGAATATAAAACAGTGCTCTTCTGTGTGAGTGGAGCGACGCACACACGGTCTTAGAGGACCATGTAAGGTTTATTGAATCTGTCTACAAATCTCTATCCAAAGGAGAATTTAAAATCTCATTTTTCACATCACCTGTGAGGTTTTGAGAATGCATCTATATCTATACAAACTTCCTCCAAACAGTACCAGTGGTTATAGCCCTGGAAGAAGTATCAGCAGAGTCATACACACACTTTAAACAATGACTTGTGACCTATAAAATGGAAGAAATTAAACCATTTAAAGCAGACTTCCCTCACAATAAAAATTGCAGACAAAACATTTCTTATATTTCCACAATTAGTCAGAATAAACTTTAACTTGTGTGCCTGACAATTCAAAATTCTGAAAATTAAAGTTGCAAAAGTATACACTGTTCTTCCATCCTTATCAGAAAGAGTAGGATTGGAATCAACTGAATGTTTATCAGCAATAGAATTAACTAAATATAGCTGCTGTGTCAGGTTTGGGTAGAGTGTATAAAAACTTTAAAGGTTGAGGAACTTTATACAATATATTTGCCTTTTTAGGAGCAGCAGGATGATTATCAGAAAAATTGCAGGCAGAGACACATACATCCTCCAAAGCTGACATTTCTGGAGTAATGGGTGAAGGTTTTGGAAATTCCATCTATAATAGCTCACAATATTTCCCAAAGGACTGAGAAGCCTCAGTGTTCCCAAACTGAAAGCACTAGCACATTCTGGAAATAGTTTCAAACTCTCCACTGTATCTGAATCAGAAATCTGAAAACACTCTGTATCTATACCTTCATCTTCCTGTTCAGATTCAAAAATTGTGAATCTCTTCAGGAAAAGAGGCAACCCTCCTTCTTTTACCATAAACCAACCATCTTATAAGAAGGATCAACTGCCTGGATTAAATCCTGAGCCAGATCAAGTAAACTAAGCTTGTCTAGACACATTTGAGTGGGGACTAAATACATGTCTAATTTTCTTTTTGACAGGAAAAATTGGGCCAACAGTGTTGTTAATGGCAGCAGCAGCAGCTTCCACAGGGATCGGCACAACATTCTGACTAAACAGAGAAGCCTTCCCTGTTCCATCTTCCAGGACCGACAAGAGGGGCTCTCCCTTGCCCAGTGAGGGGATCTCAACAGCCACAGGGAATGTGACTAATCCCTCAGTTCATACTGGCTGTAGGGGCTACAACTAGAGGGAACCAGGGTAAACAATGAGTGGTTTGAGGAACAAACAATGGCCACAGCAGAGTCGCCTACCTACAACTGAGGAAAACTGCTACCTTGCTGTGATGGCAAGGGCTGTTTAACTTTTTATTTTTGTTACTGGAAGAAGGATAGACTGTGGGACCAGATGTTGTTCCACAGTCAAGCCAAAAATGGTGCCTCTTTCTTGTGGAAAACAAGCAATTTACGCTAGTAAAAATTTACAGTTGTCAAAAGTCACTTTTTTCTCACAAACAGTAAAACACAAGAAGTTATGTACTCACCATAACGTTCGATGTATGTAGTCCATCTCGCCTCACATTCTTACCCGTGAGTTCGGAGCCGAATATCGGCTCCGACTCGGCAGATTTTACTAGCTCGAAGTCTCTCATTGGCTGGGCTAAGCAGGTATCCCATGGTGCACTGCTCCATATCCCCAGATCTAGTTTGCTGCGAAACCCATTTGTACTCCATGCACACATCACATCCATATAAAGAATAAGCTAAGCAAGGGAACTCTGTAGATGACAACCTAACCTCCAAATCCTCCAGGAAGGGGGAAGGTGGGAGGGTAAGTAAGAATGTGAGGCGAAATGGACTACATACATCGAACATTATGGTGAATACATAACTTCTTGATGTTATGTAGTCCTATCTCGCCTACATTCTTACCCGTGGGACAGCGTCCCTGGCACCTACATCCTGGGTGGCTCATAGGAAAATACTCTCGAGAACTGTGGAGCCAAAGGAAGACCTGCCCCTGGAGACCACGTCCAATTTGTAATGAGAAACGAAAGTGTGAAGAGAAGCCCAAGTAGCTGCAGCACATATATCCTCCATTGACAATCTGGCTTGGTAGGCTGTGGATGTGGAAACAGCCCGAGTAGAATGAGCCTTGACTGGAAATTGCAGATTTTTACCTCCTGCTTGATAGATGAAAGAGATACAACTAGCTATCCATCTAGACAGTGTGACCTTGGATACCTGGGAACCCATTCGGTTTTCCGAAAAGGAGACAAAAAGCTGGTCAGCCCTCCGGATATCTTTTGTCCGGTGTAGATAGAAGCGTAATTGTCTATGTACATCCAATTGGTGAAATCTAAATTCTGCCTTGTTAGAAAAGTGGAGGAAGAAAACAGGCAGCTCAATGGACTGATTTATGTTAAACACGGAAGCCACTTTAGGAAGGAACGAGGGGTTTGGTCTAAGAGAGACCCTATCTTTATGGAAGATTAAATATGGAGGTTTGATAGAGAGGGCTTGAATTTCTGAAACCCACCTCGCTGAAGTGACTGCTGTTAAGAAGTCTGTTTCCCATGTCAAGAATTTCAATTCGCAGGTAGCTTCAGGCTCAAAGGGTGGTAAAGTAAGGGCTTGTAGAACTAAATTGAGATCCCAGGGCATGATAGGTTCGGACACCGGGGAACAAAGCAACAGAGTACCTTTGAGGAATGCTTTGCATAGTCTATGTGCCATGAGACTAGGTTAATTCGCTATGTGGAAATTAGATATCGCCGCCAGTTGAACTTGGATGGTGGCTGATGCGGACCCCTGATGGAAAAGCATAGACAAGAACTCCAGAACTGAATCTATTGGAGCTGTATAAGGATCAATGCCTCTGATATGTGCCCAGATAGAGAACCTTTTCCATTTACTAGAATAAATTTTTCTAGTGGATGGTTTATGAGGAGACGATAGTATATGGACCACTTCCGGTGAAAAATTATGAAGTCTGACTAACGATGGAAGTGGAGTAGCCAGGCTGTCAACCGGAGAGTCATCAGGGAGGGGTGGAACTCTCCCGACATGTGTGTCAGTAAATCTGGTTGAGGGTCCAGAGTCCAAGGAGTGTCCACAGTGAACTGCTGAAGAAAGGGGAACCAAACCTGATGAGGCCAGTGTGGAGCAATCAGAATGATTCTGCTTCCCAAGGATTGCGCTTTCTGAATCACCTTTGACAGCAGGGGAAACTGAGGGAAAGCATAAAGCAGACCGGAGGGCCAATCATGAACCAGAGTTTCCTTGGGTGACTCCCCCTGTGGGGGGATTAGCATGAAATAGTTGCTGCATTTCGCATCGAGGGGGCTGGCAAAAAGGTCGCAGCAAGGCTGACCCCATCTGCTGAAGATTCGCTCTGCAACCAGGCGATTCAGAGACCAATCGTAAGGCATCAGGATAGCTCTGCTTAGCCTGTCCGCAATCACGTTGGACTTCCCCGGAATGTGCGTTGCCACCAGAAACCATTGGGAAGCTACTGCCCAATGCCACACTCGCATGGTCTCTCTGCACAGAGGGTAAGACCGGGTTCCCCCTTGCTTGTTTAGATACCACACTACTGACATGTTGTCTGAGTGTATAGCAATCGTCCCTAGAGGAAGAACCCTCTGAAGTGCCTGCAACGTGAGAAGCACTGCTCTCATCTCTAGGACGTTTATATGTAAATGTATCTCGTGTTCTTGCCACGTGCCTTGGACTGTCCTGCCAAGATAATCCCCCCCCACCCCATCTGGGAGGCATCCGTGGTCACCATGGCAATCGGGATGGGTGGAACGAAGGGCTTTCCCCCGTTCAAATTGTTGGTGCACAGCCACCAATCGAGGTCCTGCTTGCATCTGTCCGTGAGTAAGATGGGATGAGACAGTGGGAGTCTTTGGAGAGACCACCGAACAAAGAGGAGCCATTGGAGAATTCTCATGTGTAATCTCACTAGAGGGACCAACATGATTGTTGCTGCCATGGTCCCTAGGAGTTGGAGAACCCATCTTGCCTTCGCTTGTTTCAGGGGCATCAGCATGTGTACCTGTTGTTGTAATACTCTGATCCTTTCTTGTGGTAAAAATGCTCGCATTCGAATGGTGTCCAATTCTGCTCCTATAAAGGTGACATGCTGTGAGGACAATAAGGCTGATTTTTCCCAATTTATTGTTATACCCAACTGGTGACATAGATTGATGTTAGTGTCCCTGGTTTGAACTAGTTGATGCTTGGTGGGAGCGGTAAGGAGCCAGTCATCCAGATACGGAAACACCTGGAATGCCTGACGTCTCAAGTGAGCCGTCACCACCACCATACACTTGGTGAACACCCTGGGGGCTGTGGTGAGACCAAAGGGCAGGGCTCGAAACTGGAAGTGACTGGCTCCTAGCCAGAAGTGTAGGTGACTCCTGGATGCTCTGTCCATTTTCACATGGTAGTAAGCATCCTTGAGGTCGATGGAGCACATCCATACCTCCTCTCCCAACAATGGGAGAATCGATTGCAGTGTGACCATACGGAACTTGGACTTGTGTATGTAACTGTTGAGTTGGCTGAGATCTAGTATGGGTCTCAGGTCCCCTGTTCTTTTCGGCACTAAAAAGAATCTTGAGTAAGTCCCTAATCCGATTTGGTCTGAGAGGACACGCTGGATAGCTCCTTTTTCTAGCAGCTGCGAGACCTCTGAGGCTGCTTGATCCCTTTGACTGGGTGGTACGTCTGGGATTTTTCTGATTGGTGGGAGTACTGATGAGAATGGAATGAGGTAACCTCCGTAAATGATCCGTAAAACCCATCGGTCCTGGGTAATGCTTTCCCAGGCTTCCGGATATAAGGAAATTTGACCCCCGACTGGCTCCGGATAAGCGCAGTCGGGCACACCCTCAGGAATAAGAGTATGGAGAACCACAGAAGGAGTCGCGGACTCCCGAATTGCTGGGGCCCCATCTGCCTCTGGGGCGACGTCTCTGAATAACCCCCCCTTCCCTGCCTCTGGAGGGGGGGGTTCACCTTGTGCGGCAGGAAAAAACCTCTGTGATTTCTAGAACCACATCTTCCTCCCCCACTGGGCCTTGGGATAAGGCCTAGAAGGAAGGGAAAAATGGACCCCTAAAGCAGACAGGGTCTTTCCCTCTTGCTCGCACCTGGTGAGGGTGTCTTTCACTTTGGTTCCAAACAAGGAGGAACAATCAAAGGGGGCATCAGTGAAGGAAGATTTGAAGGCCTCCGCAAAATGACACGGGCGCAGCCAGGCTTGCCTCCTAAGGGCGACCCCTGAGCTTGCTGCCCTACTCGCTCCCTCGGCTGCATACAAAATGAGCCGCATGGATGAGTTGACAATGGAGTTGAGGGTAGAAACCTGGGCATTAACAGTCTGAGCCACCGCCTCAGGAATGTTACCCGCAAGAGTATCTCCTAACTCTTTGAGGAGATCTCTCTGGAGCCAAGTGAAGTGAGACAAGTAATTCAGCGACCGTAATGTAAAGGTCGCTGAAGAGATGGTACACTTCCCGTACCGGTCCATGGTCCTAGACTCCTTGTTAGGAGGATGGACAGATGAAGAAGACTCTGCTACTTCCTTCTGGGTGGCTGCCACCACCACCATGGCATCTACAGGAACTCCTTTAGACAGAAACTCTTTGCCCTGGGGGGGCAGAAAAACTTGTTGGGACGCCTGGGCACGGGGTCCACAGAATCAGGGTTCTCCCGCACTCTTCGACAAATCAGGTCAAAGAGTTCGTCGAAGGGTGGAGACACCCAGGAGGTGGAGGGTTGAGCACCAAAAGCCTTAAGGAATACTGACTCCTCCTCAGGAGGATGACTTGGGGGACCCCTCCGATTCCTCGAGGTTAGTATCAGAGGTGAGGGACTCATCTTGGGAGTCTATGTGCTTCCTCTTGCACGTTTTCTTTCTGGGGGGATCTTCAGGCACCAACTCTGAGGAACCCACAGAAATCTCGGGACCACTCGTGGGGATATCCCTAGGCCCTGGTGCTCTGCTGTCCATGGATGGGTGGTAGACAGAAGCTCTCACCGGAGTGGTGGGTGACAGAGTGACCGACCTGCCTGATGTAGTTGATGATCTAGCCAGCGCGGTCCACATAGCCTTGAAGGCCGCCCCCCCCCGAGTCCGAGGAGCGACCAGTCTCAGAGGTCATGACAGGAGTCGGAGTTCCCCGAGCCGAAGCACCGAGAGGGAGACTCGGAACCGAAATAAGTCCCGAGATGTCCCCCTCAAGCCTGACCGAAGAGTCCCGAGTCCCGAACCCCGAGGACGGAGCCAACGGGGTCGTAGCCGATGCTGGTACCGATGGAACCAAATGGGGCATCGGAGCTGGCCTAGAAACATCATGCAGCGCGGAACACGCTGGCTCCGAAGACAGAGATGTGCTCAGAGGAGGAATGATCGAAGGTGTCGGGACGGGCTCCGGAGCTGACTGGGTCGGAGCCGAAAACAATTTTGCCAAAACCAGTGACTGGAGGAGCCTCTGAACCATGCTATCCACATCCACATCCGAAAGGGTCCTGGAGGATTTGGAGGACAGGGATGGGTCCTGGAGGATTTGGAGGACAGGGATGGAGAATGCGATCTCCTCTCAGGAGAAGTAGGTTTGAGACTGGGCGATTGGCTTCTAGGAGGTTCCAATACAATTGGAGCAGATGCCGGTTCCATAAATACCGATCCTTCCTGCGGCCCCGAGGACAGTGGAGCCGAGGAGGTCGATGCAGTTTTAGACATTTTCTCCGGTGGCTCCGATGAAGTTGACGGAGCCAGAGATCTCTTTTTTGACTTGTCAGATTTAGACTTGCCACTGGAAGCCGAATCCATAGCCTCTTCAAAAGAGGGTTTTAATAGTCCCTTTAAGATTAGCTTATTCTTTCTCCCTTGGAGAACTCTAGGGCTGAACGCATGACAAAAGCTGCAGGATTCCTGCAGATGGATGGCTCCTAAGCAGTAGACATAAATGGAATGCCCATCAGTTATGGACATTTTGTACCCACATTTTGAGCACTTTTTAAATCCTGAAGGTTTATGCTCCTTCGTATCCTTAGACATATTAAATACTGCGCCCCCAATGCAAAACCAAGTCAGTACAAGAACAGGCATTCACTCTATAAAGGCGGGAACGACACTGAGGTAACCAACACCAAAAACCGTGATCAAACGCACACAAACTCTAGCACAATTTTAAACAATGGATAGGAACACAAGGAGAGGGTAGCCAAAACCTTTAATTTAAATGGTTTGGGGTGAACAGAGGAGAACTAGGCCCTCTAACTGAAACGGGCCTAGTAACGGGAACAGTAAGAGGAATACCACACAAAAATCTCACAATCACAAAGCCTAACACACCAGACAAAATTAGACAGATTTAAACAATAGCTATGAAAATAGCTTTTGACTGAATCAAACTTCTCTTAAATCAAGAAAAGAAGGTACTTAGCCACAGCCAAGCGAGACCACATCCTAGCTACACGAGCGGCAAACGAGATCTGGGGATATGGAGCAGTGCACCATGGGATACCTGCTTAGCCCAGCCAATGAGAGACTTCGAGCTAGTAAAATTGGCCGATATTCGGCTCCGAACCCACGGGTAAGAATGTAGGCGAGATAGGACTACATAACATCACTTTATTTTAGTTTTTAGGGCTAGCAAAATGTATTAAACACAATTTATCCACAGGAAAAAATGGTTTTCAGCTAGTTTAAACAACTTTTAAACTGACAAGAAAAAAATGTGCTCCCGTTTAAAAGTACATTTCAGTCTCATGAAAGTCCATTAAAACCAAAACTCCTAGATTAAAAATAACTTTCCTAAGCAGGAGAGTACATTAAATCAATAGTTTTTTTATGTGGAAGGTTTTTCCCCAAAGAAAACTTATCTGCCCAGAAGAGGAACAGCCCAAGCCGAAAATTGATCCTCGAAGGCCTGCAGAGAAGCACTCGCTTGAATGGCAGGAAAGGTCAGAAGGTGATGGTCAAATCTGTGTTTTTATGCAGTTCAGCTCGAGCTGCCCAATGTTTTCAGCATGTGGAAAGTGCCATGAAACTTTTGAACCCGGCCGGCTGTTATTACCTTAGTAGGACATAACCCATACAGCTAAGGCTACTGTATCAGGGATCAATATGTTGATCATCATTTAGTCGTGTACTCAGGATGTCTTGAGTGCATTGCAAAATCATCCTGTGTCAGTTTGGTTTGTAACTGCAGCTATGGAAAAAAATAAAAAGCCACTTCAGAGAGACAGATGTGTTCTACATATCACAAAAAAAGAAGTTATCTACTTACCATAAAGGTTCCATCTGTGCTGTCCAGTTTTTTCTTCAACGGAAAGGTTTGGATCAGATCCTCAGATTTAAGTTGGCCATTGCTAAAGCTCATGGCAACCAGCAACTCTTGAGCTTCTCCCTTATCCATAATGCATCAACCCTAAATTCCCTCAGATCTTGTTTGCTGTTTACCATAAAATAAATATTTATCATGCATAAATAAAGAGATATAAAATTACATGCACTGAATGGAGAAAGAAACTTCATCTGTAGCTCAATATACAGGACAGTGATGTCCCTTTAAAAACTCTATTTACAGACTTATGAAAGGATGGGGACTGGTGGGCGCGAAGTTGAGGAAGAATGAAAATGAACAACACAGATGGAACATTATGGTAAGTACATAACTTCTTGATCTGATGTTGTCAATTTTCATTATATCCCCAACTGATGGAACAGAGTCCCCAGCTACCTAAAATCCCGGAGGGACTCTAAGGAAGGATATTCCTCAGCACAGTGCAATCCAATGATGCTCTACCTCTAGAGACCAGATCCAATTTGTAATGAGTAACAAATGTATGGGGAGAAGTCCAACTTGTTGTTTTACATATGTTGTCCACAGACGTTCTGGAAACGAAAACTGATGACGTTGCCACGGAACTAGTTGAATGAGCTCACACCAGTTGTGATAAGGTAATACACAACTTTTTTTTTTTTTTTTTAATAAAAAAATGAGATGCAATCAGTTAGCCATCTGGCTAAAGTTACTTCAGTAACTGGTTTACCCAATTTCAATTCTGCAAAGGAAACAAAAAACTGGTCTGTTTTCCTCGTGTCTTTTGTTCTATGCAGGTAAAAACATAATTGTCTGTGAACATTCAATAAATGTAACATGTATTCAACTTTGTTAGCAAAACTGGGGAAAAATACTGGCAAATTAATGGCTTGACTAATATTCGATTCTGACACCAACTTAGGAAGGATGGAGGCATTTGTTCATAATGTCACTCGACCCTTGTGAAAAATCAAGTATGGAATAAAGTTTCGTGTTGAAGGTTTATGGGAAGATAAAAGTATACGTTGGACAGGGGAAGAAAGCATAGGTTACCTGACTATTAAAGGAATTGGAGAAACCAAGCCACCAGCCTGAGATTTGATATGTCGGGATGGATCAAGTCTGTTGGGTGAGACAAGAGTTCTGGAGTCGGATCCCGAATCCAAGGTTGGTGAAGTAAGTTGAGGCCAAAGGAAGGGAAATCAAATATGTCGAGGACAGTAAGGTGCAATGAGGACAGATATGTTGAGGACAGTAAGGTGCAATGAGGATAACCTTGCTCTTCAACGTGCCAGCTTTCTGCAGGAATTCAGAATTAATGGGATTGGTGGGTAGGCATAAAGTAGACCGGGGGGGGGGGGCAATCGTGAAGCACAGCATCCCTGGGAGATTCCTCCCATGGTAGGGATAAAGGCAAAGTAGCTGCTGCATTTGCTGTTTAGGGGAGAAGCAAAAAGATTGCAGCAAGGCTGGCTCCATCAACAAAATATCATTTTAAGTCACATTCTTGTTGACAGACCAATTTGTGAGGTAGAAGAATGCACCCATTCAGTTTGTCTGCTATCACACTGGACTTCCTCAGAACATGCATTGCTATGAGAAACCAGTTGGATGAGATCGTCCACTGCCATACTCTGAGCACTTCTTGACACAAGAAATAAGTTCTGGTCCATCCTTGTTTGTTGATGTACCAAACTACTGACATATTGTCCAGTTGAATTACAATCTTCCCCAAAAGGAGAGCATCTTGGAAGACCTGTAACACTATTAAGTGCTGCTCTCATCTCTAGGACATTGATATGCAAGTTGGCCTCTTCGGGGGACCAAGTGCCTTTGTTTTCCCAAGGAAATGCCCCCACCACCCCACCCCAACTGTGAAGCATATGTGGTCACTATGGCTTTGGGCTGAAGGGGAATGAACTGACAGCCTTGTAGAACCTGATTTGACTGAATCCACCACCTGAGATCTCTCTTGCATATCTGAGTGATTTGTATCATAATTGATATGGGTTGGTAAAGAATCAACCATTGTGCTGCTAGCATCCACTGGAGAATCCTCATGTAAAATCTGGCTAAAGGTACTAGTGTTATTGCCACTGACACTGATCCTAGAGCTTAAAGGACCAAGCAGGCTGAAATCTTGGTACTGCAGATTATTTTTCTGACCTGATCTTATAGTTTGAGCCCTTGAGGGAGGCAGTGAAGCTATCATTGACTTTGTGTTGAAAACTGCCCCTATGAATTACAAATTTGGAGTTTCTTCCAGTTAAGACTTGTCATAGTGTATAGTTATCCCCAGATGAGAACACATCTGGAGAACCTGATCTCTTGCCTCTATTAACTGATGCCTGATTGAGGCAGTAATGAGCCAGTCACATAGATATGAAAACACACAGAATCCTTACAGTCTCAAGTGAGCTGCTAGTTTTCGTAAACACCATGGGGGCTGAGTTGAGACCAAAGGGCAGAACTCTGAATTGATAATGACTGGCTCCCAGCCAGAAGCACAAGTACTTTATGTGATAGCACACATCCTGAAGGTCTATGAGCACATCCTGTCATCCTTGCCCAGAAAACGGAGAATGGACTGAACCTTGAACATCCAAAGCTTGGTACATCGAACAGACTTGTTTAAGTTGCTGAGATCCAAAGTTGGTCTCCTGTCCCATTTTCTTTGGCACTAAAAAGAACCCTGAGTAAGTTCCAGATTCTATATGGTCTGGCAGAACCTTTTGGATGACTCCTTTTCTAGCAGCTTTTGTATTTGAATTGCTGCTTCATCCCTCTGACTAGATAGAATATCAGGGATTTTTCTTGAGACTGGAGGTGGAAGGGAAAAGGGTATTATATAACCTCTGAAAATAATCCTCTGCACTCAAGTACATTTAAGTTTAGCCAGGTTCTCTGGTGCAGGGATAATCGACCCCTGACTGCCTCCAGAGGTGGGCAATTGGGCCTCCTTTCAAGAGCGTTGGCAAGGTCAGTCAAAGAAAGAATCTCTGGACCCCTGGTTTTGCATGCATCCTCTGCCGCTGGCATGGCATCAACCATTGGAGTTCCACCCTCTGCCTCTGGGGAAGTTCTTCCATGTATGCCCTGGAAAGGACCCCAGGATTTTCTGAACCACATCTTTCGACCACCTCATTGATTCTTAGAGAGCGATCTTTGGGGGGTCAAAAAATGTACACTCATGGCAGACAGGGTCTTTCCATCCTTCTCACACCTGGATAATGTGACCTTCAATTTGGGGCCAAACAAAGATGTACCATCAAAAGCAGCATTCACGAACGAAGACTTAAGGGCTCTGCAGTATCAAATAAGCACATCCACGCATGTGTCTTGATAGAAATACCTGAACCTGCTGCCCTTGAGGTTCCTTTAGCTACATGTGAAATAAGCCTCATGGATGAATTTGAAATAGATTGCAGGGCAGCCAACTGAGTAGTCACAGATGTTTATACCTCTGCAGAAATGGATCCTGAAAGGGTATTTGAGAATTCCTTAATCAAATCCCTCTGTAACCTTGTAAAATGTGCCAAATAATTCAGCAAACTTAAGGCAAAGGTCGGTGAAGCATAGACATGCTTCCCAAACTTGTCCATCACCCAAGACTCCCTGTTAGCGGAAGGAACAGTGGAACTCTCCATCAAGTTCCTTTTTGGTGGCTGCTGCCATGATCATTGCATCAATGGGCACTCCTTTTCCTCAAAACTGCTTATCCGAAGGTGGTGCCATAATCTTGTCTGGTCTCCTGGGTAAGGGTTCTACTGTGCTTGGTTACTTCCATGCTGGCCAAGAGACCAATTCAATAAGCTCGTTAGCGGGCGGAGTAACCGAGGAGATACATGGGCCAGTACCAAAACCCTCCAAGAATACACACTACTCAGATGAAGGGATGTCTCCAAATGAAATATCTTCAGGTGACTGTGGGGATCTTTCACCTTCTTCAAAGTATGTATCCTCCATAACTGACAGGGAAGCTATGGCTCCAAAAGCCCTCCATATCCGAATGAACCAGAGCACTCAGAGTAAACTTCAGATAAGAAGATATTCCAGTCTTTGGATATGAAACAGATGGAGATGGATGGCTCAGATCCAAGGACTCAGACAGTCAAAGGAATCAGAGGAGGAACTGGAAGTGGGAGGTAATCGAAGGACAGAACTCCTGACCCCAAGTGGTAGGAGCCAATAAGACACCTGTCTGACTCTGTACCACCAGAATCTTTGCACCACTCTCTTCATGTCCTTCCTCCATCAAACTTCTGTAAGAACAAGTCGAAACTTGGGAAGGGGACCTGGACTGGTGACTCTCCAAAAAAAGTGAAGGCAATCTTATAGGCACCAGACTAAGGGATGGTGAATATCTTGCCTTGGGTAGAGGAAATAAGGCTGGAGGTAGTCGGATCCAGTAACTTTTTCATCGGATCGAAGGAAGTCAGGTCCATCAATTTTTTTTCTTTTTCTTTAGATCTGAGGGTGAGGTCAGATCTGGCCTACACCTTTTCCTGGACTGCTCCAAGACCTGGATAGATGATGTGGACTGTCTTAGAAAAGAATGCTTCAAAGGCCCTTGGATTAAAGCCATGACATACTGAGCAATCCTCCTGTAAATGGTAAAGGTCCAAGGCAATAAATGCACATAGTGTGGGCATCAGCCACTGGAAACCTGTGCCCACGCTTAATGCACTTTTTAAAACCAGCGGGGGCTGTTTCTGACATACTATCAATATATAAAGCAGGTGTTGGCAACCTACACCATGCATGCCAAGCATGGCATGTAGAATGATTTTCAATAACACGCTGAGTGAATTGATATACAGCCAAGTGCTCCAGATTATGCAGAATGCTCCACATTTAAAGGCACTGTTAGGTGATTTTCCGCTCTTCCGTACTGAACAGTGGTGGCTCCATTTTCCATTTTCTGATTGGCTTGTATACAGCAAATAGAGCCAATCAGCATTGAGGTATATGAGCCAATCAAGAAATAATTTCTAGGCAAAGCAAGCCAATGAGTTAAGAAAGAAATTGGTCAATCACAACAGGACTTTCCCCTTACACAGTCAATAGCAACATCACAAAGAGTTTCACGCCATTGCGAAACCTTGAAAAACGGGTATTGTAAAATACTTATTCTTCAGTTTACTTTTGGAACACGCTTCTTTTCCTGGAGGAGGTTTGGAGCTTTCCTTCTGCAACTGTTGCTGCAAGCATTATTTGTGAAGGAGTGAGGAGGACTGGAGGGTAGTTAGGACTTTGGGACGGTGGCACTTCTGATGCACTGGTTCGGAGGTTTCATGGAGTTTGCCTGCCTTCCTTTTGTTTTTTTGTACCACAGTTACTGGAGTTTCGAGCTGCCTACCTCTTTTTCTTCATGAGTTAGTACAGGTTATAATTGGTCAGTAATGGTAATGGCAGACACCAATTTTAGACTTGGTCATACTGGAAGGAAATGAAATATAGGTATTTGCAAAGTCTGTTCTATTACTTTGAATTTGATTGTGGTCATTAATTATTAATAAATTGTTAGGGTGTGTGTTCCACACTGGCCTCTTAAGAGGTTGAGAGCTATGTAATTATGATCTCATAAACAACATTGAATTGAGAGACAGAGATTGTGAATGCATGTATGAAAGATGAAGAGACTGTGTGTGTGTGTATGTGTGTGTGTGTGTGTGTGTGTGTGTGTGTGTGTGTGTGTGTGTGTGTGAGATCGGAGAGAGCGTGAGTGAATACATGTATGAAAGCAGAAGCAACTGTATGTGAGAGAGATCGGAGTGTGACAGAGTGAGTGATCGTAACTAGTTATTTAATGTATTGGAAACATGTTAATACAAGATCAAGTTAATGTGCTTCAATGGTTGTTGTATATAAAAATATGGTGGGCTTAGGTTGTCATGTTGAGTGACTTTGCAACATTACTTTGGCACAACACTACTAAAAGGTTGCCAACCCCTGATATAAAAATACACAAGAACAAGAGTACATACATATATATATATATATATATATATATATATATATATATATATATAAAAATTTAAGAAAAAAAGAAAGAAAGAAACTGACACCCGTTCACTGGCTCAGCAATCAAGGAGCCTCAATCCTCACCACTAACACCAGTGAGGGGTGTCCACATAGGGAAAGGAAAGGATAATAAATACACACACAGTAAAGTACGATTTCACTTAAGAGCACACAGAGATCACAGTCAGTCTGGGGCTGGTTTCTCCCTTTCTCTCCTGGTCCCCAATAAGACTCCCCACTGGCACAGCTATAAGGTGCAGATCTCAGCCTAGTGGGCAAGCTAAAACCTCCAGCACCCTCTCTGTCCAACCAGTGCTTCGTGTCCCTGCCCAAGTAGCTGACACACACACACACACACTTTGAGATAAGAGTTATATACAACCACAAAGACACTCCTGGGGAAGGCTGGCACAGGTTCTTCAGCTGTGCCCCTTTTACCCAGACTATACGGTAGAAATCACTGCCACCACCCAGCTAATATTTATCAGCTACTCAAAGGCCCTTATGAAAGGGTGTCCAATTATACTGTGCAATATTATTATCCAAATGGTAAGTGCAACCAAACAGTCAAGACTTATTTGGAGTGACATGGTACAGTATCACTATATACAGGCAATGAACTCTTACAGCTTAAATCATCTCTACACAAAACAGCCACAGTTGAAAGGTTTAAACATTTTTAATAATAAAAAAAAAACACAAGACAATACTTCTTACTACACAGTGCTAGTCAAGAGTTCAGAGATCACACAGAAATACTTAAAATAACACAGTAGAAACGTTCTGATATCACGGAAAAACAAACTAGTCTAATCTTCCTATTTCCTAGCTACATCTAAGAGAAAACACAGTTCAAAAATCCTACTTACATATAGGCACACGCAGAGTGATGAGTTGGATGTTCTCAAGACAAATGCTCAAATGCTCTCATGCTTTCTGTCCTTAAATCGATAAAGTACCACTGATTCATTTCAGATTACATCATTTCTTTCTGGTTCCCAGACTAACAGACTCTCAGAGGTTAATAGCCCTTTTGATCTTGCAGCTGGTCAGGAACCAGAGCAATAAAAGAAAGTATACATGCAAATTCTAGCCATTAACTCTGGCCACAAAACAATAGGCAGAATGCCTTTATCTAGACATCTCGGCTCCAAGTTTTGACATCAAATAATTGACTTATCAGCTTTGTTACACCAGAGTGCACCATTATATTTTTGCAGTTCCACATTTAACACCATTTTTTCCCATTTAAGAGAACAAGCCTGTGGCTTATATTAATATTTACAAATGACAGAATTATCTACAAAATTCTATCTGGCTAGGCTGGCAGCCTTCACCTATTGTCACAGAAACTACCAACAATGGTAATAAAAAGGGTAATAAAAAGGCTACACTGAAGTGTAGAAAGGAAAAACGTACTAACGATAGTAAGTGAGGAAATACAAAAACTGTACAACAGATGAAGGGGAAAATTACCAACTATGATAACAGAAGATATACTCTCTTAGTTACAGGGTAAGGGAAAAACATATGAAATTAGAATTTTTTGGAAATATTAGAGGAAATAATTACTACTTATCTAATGTGCGAGAGCAAGGTCAACCATGTCTTTCGTGCAAAATGGCAAATGAGATCTGAGGTAATTTAGGGTTGGTGCATTATGGGTGAGGGAGAAGCTCAAGAGTTTTTGGTTGCCACAAGCTTTAGCAATGGCCAACTCAGATCCACATCCATCAGTTGAAGACAGAATGAAAACTGACATCAGATATAATATGCCCTTCATCAATATCCAACAAAGGTGACCCAAAGAAGTCTATGGTGCCCTTTACATCTGAGGGGGTAAAGTATCCTCTTCTACAGAAGGACCAAGAGAATCGTCAGTGCTATCCCAGCATGAAGGGTAGGGGCTGGTTGCTGCTGATGTGCAATAGCAGACGGATACCCACAAAGGCACCATGAAGTGTTCTCAGGCATGACTGGCAACCCCTACCAGGCCTCTGGAATAGCAACCAGCCTATAACACTGGCCTCCCAGATGAGTGATGCCTTGGTTTGCTACTCTCTGGGCCAGTCTGGCAGCAAGCTATGTCAGGAGCCTACATTAACCCCTTCCCGGTGTGTTCTCACACTAATATCACATTCAGTTCTTTGTACATAGTCCAATCTTCCCCTTCACCATGTATCCATCCGCTGTTATCTCCACCTTTACTGTGTACATCTTTCCTGTTTGTGTCTATGTCCCATGCTTGTCTGTCTGCCCCATCTCTATCTCACTCCACAGCCATCTCTTTCTACCGTCCCCATCTACCATTCTTTTTCTGCAAATTAAAAAAAAACATGTTCTATCCCACCACCACCATCCATGCCTTCTGCGTATACCTCTTCTGTCAGTTTTTCCTTTTCCTGCTTTCCTCTCTACCCAGTTTCCTCCCAGTTTTTATGATGAACAGGGTTGGTACTTTATTCAGCACACCTACAGTGGTCAATGTGTTTGCCACTGTGTTGAGATATGCTGTCCTTCTATAGGCTGCAGCAGTGTGCCACTGCATACTGCCTCTATCATACTAAGATGCCTTCACCGTGACATCATTCATACTACCCCTGTATGATGATGTAGCACTGATCCTAGCATATGCTACTACAGTGATGTACTTCCAGGTTATTACAGCTGCTCTGCTTTATTATGTGGTTCTTCTCTCACGCTCAGGTACTATCCATTGCCTGCTACATTTATAATTAACTCGCCAGTATATCACAAAACAAGCTCCTTGAAAATTAGAATTGTGTTTAACTATGAATCCAAGTTCATGTCTTAATGACCATTATAATACAGAGTACAACACCCCTTTTGGTATGTACCTCACAAGACATCTACAACAACTAGAAAGGTTGCAGAAATACCTCACAGAGAGGATTAACAGATTCAAACAGATGCCCTAAGCAGGCCATCTCAAAAACTCCAGCTTTACTCCATCGTTTATCGCCTACTCAGAGGCAATCGCTGCCTAACATACAAAGCTATGTCAAACCCAGAGTTGTTGGACATGCTCCATTTAAAGAAATCCCTCCGAGCTACACATTCTACGGACCTAAACCTTGTCACCACAATAAACAGAACATGCTGTAGGGATAGATTCCTGTCCCAGGCACTTCCCATACTCTGGAACAAACTACCTATCTATATCAAAACAAAGCTCCTCATTAGCACTCAAGAAAAATCTTGATGATTGGATGGCAGATAGGAAATTCACCCCGGGGATCACTTCTGTGGCTCTGTTCGACAGTGGCACAGGAAAATAATTGTCTTGGCTGGCGAAAGCCAGGGTACCTTTTTGGCTAGGCTTATATAGGCCCTAGGGCCAATTGCCTAGTACCTACCTATGACAGCAAAAACATGCAAGTGAAATTATCTGGAATATAAGCACAGGAGGAGAGTGTGTATACAAATGCTGGCATTTAGTAATTTCGGTTGCTAAACATATTACATGGAAATCTACGGATACTAGGGAAAGTAGCAGGCCTTAACTACTTCAAATAACTTTTATTATGAGTAAGTGTTAAAATGTTCATTCATATTGTACTACAACCTTTTCTGTCGGTGTGTGCTAAATAACAGGGAGTCTGCTTGTCTGTTGTGACTGCTAACACCACAGGAAAGACAGGGAGTCTCTGCTTGTCTGTTGTGACTGCTAACACCACAGGAAAGGATTTAAAGCACTTACATGCAAAGTGATATAACTAGTGCAACTTAAATTAACTTCTTTACAATAGCAATACTGGCATATTGGAGCTCATTTTAAGGAAAAGGCTATGGTAGGATGCAGGGTAATTATCCAAACTATTTCATAACACCAAGAAGCAAAACACCTCATTACTGAAAAATCAGTAATGTAGAAAAGTACGTCATGACTTATGACAGAAATGTATAGACATGAAAGCCCATTTTATGGCAAAGATTAATTCACTATCATGCAAATAAACTATAAACATCTCAAACTATACCGGTCCTTTTTTCAAGCTAGTACACAGTGCCTTAACAACCACAATGCACTTTTGTTCACAATAGTGAAACTTAAATTTTAGGCAAAAGCAAAATAAGAAACTTAAATCAGCTTGTAAATTATTGCAGCAGAATACACTGTAAACATAAAAAGCTAAAATAATTTGTACGCATTCTGGTGACACACACATTCCCCAAAGAGGTAATGCTGCATGGATCTGCAGAGAAAACACAAAAAGGTCAACTGTCAATGATCAGATAACACTATCCTGTAAAAATAAGATGCGCTATCACTTGATATTGAATGTGACTGACTGTTTCTGCATGTATAGATGTACATTATCTATACAAATTTTATATATATATATATATATATATATACACGCACATTTTATGTATTACATTTTTTTATATATGCACACATTAAGTAAAAATGATCAGCGAACATTACATTGATTGCTGCATATCAAAACTAAAACAATAATAAAAAAAAAATTTAAACTACACTGATCACAAATTGAAAACAAATGCTTTCATTTTTGTGTTTGGTCAACTTAAAAAAATTAATGAATAAATTAAATAAATAAACAGTACCTTTAGACTTACTTTGAAGGGTGATACTGTCAGGGAAAGGGTTTTTGATAAGGTAATGTGTTGAGTTGGGAATATGGTTGCAGCAGGGTTAAAGTTAGTTTTCTCAAATGAGTATGGATGGTCTAGGGGGTGGGTAAAGCTGTTCAACACAATCCTTACTTACCTGTGCATTAACCTAAGCGTACCACTGCCCTTAACCAAACACTGCCACATCCATTAACAAACACACACAATAAGCACTTAATCTACCCTCTTCTATAATCCTTATTCTATCCCTAACTTACAAACATTTGCACAGTCATCCCACCCCAATGCCTAAAATGTAGGTATGTCCAAAGGTTTCAGCATTACAAACAGCCCCGCACTTACCATAACAAGAAGCATGTCCCATACAGCAAAGTGAGTCAACATTTCTGCTTTTGAAATCTGCAACCAATAAGCACAGGTTTTGATATTAATAGACAGCAGTACACTTTGTTGACAAATGAGCATTCATCAGAGTTTACTGCAACAATATATTTATCAGATCCATGCTGTTGTCTGTTTTTCGACAGACCTACATCTATATCTACACATGTGCATAAAAGTTATAAATGACCTTGTACAAAAGCTAATCCAAGTAAACTTCAAAAACTCCTATAAAAGTTACTGCTGTATGCATTTTAAAATGAAAAAAAAAATCTCAGGGCAGAGACACTAAAGGATATTGCATGATTTAGAAATTAAGTAAAAAATTGTAGGAGACAAGTCTTCCTATTTAGGGTGTCCTCTCTAAAATAGTAGAATCATTACTGGTGGGCAGTGATTCATATGCACTCAATAATTCACTAGTAAAACAAAAAGATATTTTCTGCACTCACGGAGACTGAATATTATCAATAAATGCATACATATCAAGCTAGCAATAATAAAAACATTCATACCACAACTTGCTTACACTACATTAAAACTTCCAAAAATTGTCACACTGACATAAGCTGATACAGTCACTATCCCAGTAGCAGGATACACTGCACAGAAGTAACATTTCTATGCATTTAATTTTCACTGAATGTGTAGGTTGGGACAGATGCATTAAATTAAAGTACATACAGGCAATTGCCAGCTTCACTGAGAAATAGCAAAGCATATACTTCTGACCAAATGTTAACAATACAATGTTAAACAAACAGCAAGTAAAAATGGTGATATCATGATAACTTCTAAACAAGCTGAAAGGAGCAACATGGTGTTTGTAAGTGCAGCTGAAATGAAAAATAAGGGTTTTACTTTAGCAATGATCCACCACTGTATGTGGGTATATAAGTTTTACCCATGGTTAGTGTGGTTTGATCATGAAGGTGAATCCCGAGTGAATAAACAAAATCAGCCATGGGTAAATCCTGACATACCCACCACACAGGAGTGGATTATTACTTTTACACAATGACATTATTTAAGACAGAATTTGCTTACCTTTCTTAAATAATTTCTTTGTATAATGACATTTCTATTTAATTTCTTCAAGTCTTTTGGTCTTCTAATACAATGACAGGAATGGAGCCCATTCCTTAATCAAAGCAAGATTAAAGTTCATGAAATTAGTATTATTTCAGCCTTTGATGTTAACCAAAAGTGCTCTTCACAGCACCCGTAATGTGAACAGAAATGACCCCTCCTGCAATTCAAATGGAGTTACATGTGTTGGTAGCATATCTAAATATGATTGTAGCTTCCTTTTTATTACACCCTTTGCTCCTACTGCTATAGGAACTGTCTGGCTATCCTTCTTCCACATTGCCCTAGTTTCAGGCTGCAAATCCTGGCACTTTATGCCTTTGCATCTCTCTGTATGGAAGACATTGCAATCACTGGGTATATAAATTTCGGTGATCAATGCTACTACTGTCTTCTTTTTATGGACTACTATATCTGGCTTCTTGCCTCTATTTTGTGAACTGTTGGTTACGGGTGATCCCATATGATATAAACTTCATTACTTTCTATAATGCTTTGTGGTGTGTTTTTTCAATGATTCTCAGCTACTTCATAAAAGTAATGTTTGCACAATCCCCATGCAACAGTCTTGCCACATGATTATGTCTTTCAGTATACAGGCCCTCTGCCATTAGTGTGTCACACCCAGCAACAAGATGTGTGACTGTGTCCATTTCTGTTTTACAAAACATACATTTGTCTGTTTCTCCGACATGTTCTTATGGACTTTGCAAACCAATGCGTATGCAAGTACACCATCCTGGGACTCCATTATTAACCCTTTATCTTTTGGTTTAAATTCACCCCTTTTTAACCCAGATCCTGATCGACATGAGGTTGTTCCAGGAGTGTTCTCTACTTGCAACTATATTTATGCCTTTTCCACATTTCTTGTCTTCTCATTTGATCCTTCACCTTATATTCTTTCTTTTGTTTTTTGACATATTCAATTGCTACCTGATTTTGTCTACTTCTGGTTCGATTTCCATTCCTGCTCGACATGGATATGCTTCTGATAAACTACGCAGGGAAGTCATCTTAGACATCTTAGATTCTCCTCATGTTTTAAAACTTTCACTACGTTTGGGTCTTGAGAGGTCAGCAGATATGTATGCAGTCTTACGACTGGAGATCTATACATATAATCAGTTTTGTGAAGGCTCATACCTCCTTAAGAACTGGGAATATACAATCTTGGTATACTCCGATATATTATCGTGTTATACACTGTATATAATCTTGGTATCCATTACAAATAATCTCAAAATGCATTGCATATAATCTCGATATACCTTACATACCCACCACGCAGAAGTGGATTACTGCTCTTATCCAATGACATTATTTAAGAAAGAAATTGAACAAGCACAGGAATTTCTCTACTTCCAATCTCAACACCACGAGTGTTGAGGAAAAAATAAAAAACAGAGAACCTAGTGGTCTTAAAACTTTGCTGACTTCACTTCCATGTCTATGGGGTTTTATGGCTCACTTTGGCAAAGCAGAGCTGCTGTTTTTGTACACTGTTTCATACAAATAGCAAAAAAGGTTTTATTAATTTTAAAAGGTAACATAAAATAAACAATTGCCCTTTGCAATTTTAAAAATCAGAATTCTAGCGCCTTCCTGAAGACTTCAGAATTGGTACCACAACTTTCAACCAAACAGGGAGAAATTTCACCAGAATCAGACAAATCCAGCAATAATCACAGACAATCAGGGACACTTTTAAAATATTAGTGCTATTAATTTGAAACACTGACTGCATATGAAAATGTGAATTATTATATATTTTCTGAAGTAAAAGTCATCTATAATTGTAATTATAAACAAACAACCAAACCAAAAACGTCCTCCAGAGGAAGCCTTAATAGGCAAAAATAGTAAAATGAAAAAAAGGCTTCCACCACAACGAAAAGTTCACGGAGAAATTCTGTTAAAATGTAAGCTTTAATAAAACAAAGAAATAAAAAGCACAAATTGTGCTGTTCAAGTTGCAGGTCAAACAGGATAAGCGCTTTCAGTTAAAAAACTTTCTTCAGATCTGAGATTTATTTCTTTGTTTTATTAAAGCCTACATTTTAACAGAATTTCTCAGTGAACTTTACGTTGTGGTGGAAGCCTTTTTTTCATTTTACTATAATTCTAATTATTGTCATTATTTATTAAATGTAATTCATTACCTTTTCTTCAAAAGTCATCAGTTTTAGGAGGATTAATCAGGGCAATGCTAAAATTTGAGTCTAAATCAGAGACATTTGAGAGCTATGACTGACACTGCATTGCAAGCAGACGTATCTCAGTTAAATAACATTTCAATGAAAATGAAGCAGCAAATAAGAAAGGATATGAACAGCAAAGGGACAGGTACTGCAATTGATACTACTACTAAAGGTAAACAAAATCCAGCATTAGGAAACCAAAAAAAAATACATAAAAGAAAAATGTATTTGGACAAACCTAGCCTAAAACTGCTAGTGACTGCAACACTCACACCACAGCACCACAATGGAGACTATGGCTGACCAAGTTCAACAGTTCTGTTTTTTATCCTCAATAAAACCGTTGATTAAAGCCTGAAAGCAGCACTTTTTTATGTGGCTGTGTATAAGGTTTACTGAATGTAAGAGACCATAGCAGACCATATTACATGACATGTTTAATGATGATGAACAACCACTTTCAACCAGAAAGATAAGTTGTGTAAAATCTTACCATAACCATAGATGGTCCTTCTCTTCCATGTTGCAGTATTCTCAGTGTGGGATTCCCCGCCTCAGGCGACCCAAACATCAGCGCCTATACAAAAGCTTAAGCTTGGCTCCTGGGTCATCACATGTAGGGCCATAAACCAGGAACCTTAAATGTGACATCTGCACGCACAGACCTCAGAACTTAAATGCCCAGTCGGACAGTCCAATAGAGAGCATCAAGAGATGTCAACAAGAGGTGCAAAGTGCCATATGCTGGCTAGTCTGACCATAGTCTAGGGGAGTGCCTCAGGGTGCCCTTTAGACAGGTCAATTGTAAAAAAGGGGGATATAGGTGGGTGGGAAGGAATACTGCAACATGGAAGAGAAGGACATCTATGGTTATGGTAAGATTTTACACAACTATTCTATGTCCTTCTATTCCTATGTTGCAATATTCTTAGTGAGAGACAGTACCACAGTGTAGTTAGAGGTAGGGGTGGAGGTACAGGTATAGACTTGCAGGACTGCCCTAGCAAACCTTGCCCAGTCTCTGGAAACGTGTTCCAATTTGTAGAGTCTGGTGAAAGTGTGTATGGGGGACGAGGTGGCTGCTTCCAGGATGGAGGTTGAGTTTAGGCCTTTGAGGAAGGCTTTGGAGGTTGCCACGGCCCTGGTAGAAGTTCTTACTCCCTGGGGTAGGTTCTTGCCATGGTGGAAGTAGCAGAAGCAGATAGTTTTTCTAATCCAGCAGGAAATGGTTTGTTCGGAGACTGCCTTGCCTAGGGCCCTGGGGTGGAATGAAAGAAAGAGTTGGTATGATTTTCTGATGGACTTAGGTTTGTCTAAATAAAACCTTAGTTGTCTGTGCACATCAAGGGAATGGAGTATCCTCTCATTGTCATTGGTTGGAGAGGGGAAGATGGTGGGCAGGTGAATGGATTGGTTTAGGGACAGTTCACTGACCACCTTAGGCATGAAGGAAGGGTTAGTACATAGGATCACCTTATCCTTCTGGAAGGTAGTGTAGGAGAGCAGGCCATTAGAGCTTGTAACTCTGACACCCGTCTAGCTGAAATAAGGGCCAGCAGCAGTACACAGTCTTCCATGTGCACATTTGAAGCGTTGCAGCACTAGCTGGTTCGAATGGAGGCAGTGTGAGTTTTTCCAGGATGAAGTTTAGGTCCTAAGGGAGTGAGATGGGTTTTCTTGGTGGTCTGACATGTAAGACCCCTTTTAGGAATAATTTAACATCTACACTGGCTAGTAAGGAGATTTCTAATGGTAGGCAGGCAGAAACTGCTGATAGGTGGGCTTTCACTGAAGAGTATGAAAGGCCAGCCTTAATGAGTTCACACACATAAGAACAAGGGGGGGGGAATCTGCGTGACAGGGATCCCTGTCCTTATGGAGACACCAGTTGGAGAATCTTTCCCATTTTTGATAAGTAGGATCTCCTTGTAGTAGGTTTCCTGGCCTCCCTCAGGGCTAAAAGCACGTGGTCTGAGTAGTGGTGTCTGAAAGGAATTGAAAGTTTATCACCCAGAGTGTTAGACAAACATCTGTTGGTGAGGATGAATTAGAGTTCCCTTCTGTTGTGAGTGGGTCCACCTTGCAGTGATTGCCCTTGGCTAATGAGAGAAGTAGGGGGGACCTTGGCCAATAGGGAGTCACCAGCAAGATTTTTGGTTTGTCCCTCCTGATTTTCAGGAGGACTGTTTAAATGAGAGGGAAGGGTGGAAATGCATACAGAAACTGCCCCTTCCATGGAATGCTGAAGGCATCTACCCTCCAGGCAAGTGGAGAGTGATCCTTGTTGCAGAATTTCTTCAACTGTCTGTTCTGGGGGGAGGCAAACAAATATACTTTGCTCCACTGGTGGACTATGTCTAAAAAAATGTCCCTGTTCAGTATCCACTCGTGTTGTAGAGATGATGTTCTGCTGAGAATATCCACTTGTTTGTTGCCCTGGGAAGGGATGCATGTTGCCTGCAGGGATAAGTTGTTTCTGGAGGCAAGGTCCTAAATCTGTAATGTTATCCAGCAGAGGATGTAGGCCTTGGTCCCTCCCTGTTTGTTGAGATACCACCTGACTGTGGTGTTGTCTGTGAAGATTTGAAAGGGGCCTAGTTGCAGAATAGGGAGAAATGCTTTCAGGGCCAGTAGAACTGCAGTCATTTCCCTCACATTGATATGTTTCTTTTGGAGGGTAAGATGCCAGGTCTCCTGTAACATGAAGCCTTTCATGGTAGCCCCCCACTCTAGGTCCGATGCATCTGAATGCATGTGCTGGGTTGAGGTGGGTGGTTGGAGTAGAAGTCCTGAGTTCAGTAGTATTTGTTGAATCCACCACCTTAGTTCTGCTTTGAGGCAGGGCAGGAGTGTAATTTGGCACTCTATTGGATGTTGGTGTTCTGACCACACATTTTTCAAGTACCACTGCAGTTTTCGCATGTGCATTCTGGCTAAAGGAAGCATAGGGATAGCGGCTGCCATTAGCCACAGGATTTGTAAGAACTGTCTTGCAGATTACTGTTGAACCTGTAATAGGCTTTGGAAGTGGGTAGAGAGGGAAAGAACTTTGTCCTGAGGGAGGAAAGCCTGCATCAGGTCTGTTCTGATCCTGCAGCCCAAAAAGATTTTGTCCTGCTGGGGGATTAAGAATGATTTTTGGATGTTGAGGGTGAATCCCAGGCTTTGAAGCAGGACAGTGGTGAACCTCAGATGGTTTTGTAGGATGTCTTCTCTTTCTGCTAGGAGGAGGATGTCGTCTAGGTAGGGATAAATTTGGAAATCTTTGGTTCTGCAAAAGGCTACAGCTGGAGCTAGGCATTTTGTGAATACCCTGGGTGCAGTAGATAAACCAAACGGCAAGGCTGTAAATTGAAAGTGAGAGCAGGGCCCAGTGAAATGCAAGAATTTCCTGTGGGAGGGTTTTATGGGGGTATGGAGGTATGCTTCCTTTAGATCGAGTGTGGTCATAAAGGCCTGGGCTGGCAATAGTGGGAGTAGAGTTTGCAGGAGCATTCTGAATGATGGAACATTTAGGAACAGGTTTAGAAAGGACAGATCTAGTATTGCTCTTCAAGACCCATCTTTTTTGGGGACCAAAAAAAGCCTTGAGTAGAAGCCTTTTCCTTCCTGTCCTTGAGGGACAGGTTCTATAGTTCCTAGTTTCAGAATGTCCTGCAGTATCCGAGGAATGTGATGCAGTTGATTTTTTGGGGGAAAAGGAATGCCCCTTGTAGAGGGCTTTTCCTTTGAAGAAAGGAAATATCCATTTTGTATTACTGTCAGCACCCCGTGGTCTGATGTGATGGATTTCCAAATGGGGGAGGCAGTGGGAGAGGTGGGCTGACAAGGGTAGGTGGGCAAGGCAATCATGCATTGTTGAGTCCACTTCTGTAATGAAAGGGCTGTCTTTGAGTAGGTTTTGAGGCAGCTGGTCTGGAGGTGGTCTGCCTCTTGGTTCCTCTCCTATTCTTGGAAGAGGAAGGGGTAGCAGAGTAGGGGGTCCTCCTGACAAAGGTAGTCTTAGCAGGGTAATTTCTGTAATATTTAGGAATGGGCAACATTAGCAGGTGCTTGATGTCTTGGAGCTCTTTGTTTTTCTCCTGCAGGTTTCTGAAGAGGTCTGCAGACTGTTTATCAAACATGAGGTTGTGGTCTAGCAGGGCGTCTAAGATTGTTGACTTAAAATTTTCTGGTAGGGGTTGAAGGAGTAGCCAAGAATATCTGCAGAGTACTGATGCAGAAGCTGCGGACCATGCCGAGGCCTCTGCTGCATCAAAACTGCATGTTTGACTACCTGAGAAGCCAGGGACAGTTTGGATGCTATCTCTGTTTTGGTAGGGCAGTCAGGGGTGGATGCCAGGAGAGTAGAGGTTTGTGATACTAGGTCCAATGCATACTGTATTATATGGGTTTGATAGTTGATAGTGCTGAAGACTAGGGTGGAAGAGGTATAAACCTTCTTGCCTATCCTGTCCATGTTTTTACTATCTTTGTCAATAGGCAGAAGAGGTGCTGATGGAATCCATCTTCATTGCTTGTCAGGGGATACAGCAATCACAGCAGGGTCAGCCAGGGGTGGTTTTCCCAGGAATGTTTGTTTATCTGGAACTTTCCAGAGCCGGTCAGGTGGTTGTGAGTCTGGTTTCTTTGATGCTGAGGTGAATGCATCAAGGTGGGCAGGAATGACAGGTGGGATGGCTGAAGGTGAGGGAGATTCCGCTTGAAGTTAATTCAAATTATCTTTTTTGAGTTTCAGTCATTTGGGAAGTGCCCCATTTAAAGTATTCTTTCGGTATCCCAAAGGTGATATCCTCTGCTGGAGAGTCCCCCTCTATGGATTCTTCATCTGGGGAATAATATTCAAGTGGAGAGGCAATTTGGGATGAATAGGAGACTGATTCATCTGAGGATGAATAGCAAGGCTCCTGTTCTTCCCCTTCATGAGCAGTGGGAAGAGGGAGAGAAGTGGTTGAGGCAGGCCTAAGGCTGAGCACTGGAATGGTGGAGGGGGAAGTGGCCATGGGCCTAAGGGACATGAAGGCTTGCATCAAAGAACTGGTGAATGATTGACAGTCTGGAACTCCTTCAGAGGGTGTAGCCTGGTGTTTGGTTTTCTGCTTCCTTTTCAAAGGAGTAGCCTTAGGAAAAGGCTTGGATAGGGGTACGGCTTCAGGTCATCTGACAATATCTGGTTCCCCCTCGACATCTGTAGGGACCGACTTCAGAGCTAGCTCCATGGACACGCTGGCCATTACATCCGAAGTGGCTTCCTCGAGGGGTGCCGAAATAGATGGTTCTATCGGACGTCCCTCAACTCCTAAATCAGAAGCTGGCAGGAAGTTCGATTGCAGAGAGGCAGAGGAACTAGGCCTTGAAACCTTGGCCTTTTTTCCGTGGTGGTTCTGGGGGAGCAGTTGTTTCAGGATCCATTCTGAGCACAATTTTTTGAGTCACTGGTTTTCTAAATATAAATTAAGGGAGGCCAGACAGCTTTGTAGGGTCTTGGGTACAAATGACTGACAAATAAGGCAAGTGGTACGGTCATGCTCTCAGCCTAGGCAGCAGTCGTGCGTATCCTTATGTGGAATTTGGCACCTGCATCAGCATTTACCCTACTTAGCTGACATTGGCTAATGGTAAAGTACAGCAAACCAAGCTCAAGCAAAATAAAGGCAAAATCCCCAATGGGGTACTTGGCTTTAGACGTCTTCAAGTAAAGAAGTGAAGCAACTGATGTGACGGTCAACAGTGGCTGAATAGTTCTAAGGTCTGTGCGTGCAGACGTCACATTTAAGGCCCCTGGTCTATAGCCCTATGTGTGCTGTCCCATGAACCTACAGCAGCCAAGCCAAGCTTAAGCTTATGTACAGGAGCCAACGTTTGAGTCACCTGAAGCGGGGAATCCCACACTAAGAATACTGCAACATAGGAATAGGAGGACATCAGCGATTTTCAACCAAAGAAAAAAAAAATAGTTCAAAATACATACACTCTGACAGGAGGGGAAAGAAACCGCACATCCATTTTATACTAGGTTAAGAGCACAAGCAAGGAACTGAAATATCTCTGGCATACAGAGACAGAAAAAAAAAACATACACATTCAGCTCAGGAAAAGTAAGTGAATGGACACGCTCATAGCCAGATATAACAGAAATATTATAGATATTTTATTTTCATTAGAAATATCAACAATGTGACAGTATAGTGTAAAACAAGACTGACAGTGTTTAAAAATGTTAAAGGGAACACTGAGGAGAAAAAAGATGAGTAAAAGCATGAGGGTGACCATGGCAGACAACACAGAAGTCTCTGTCCAACAAAGGCAAAAGTATTTGCAAAATGTAAGAAGCATAACCTCTTTGCAACACTGAACAAAACAAGTCACAGAAAACCGTATAGTAAGAAGACGCATGGCAGATAACCCAAACAGGCAGACCATGAGGTCATGCAGACATTATGTGAAAAGACAGAAAAAAGAATGAAGGAGAACAGAAACAAAATACTCAATAAAATGACAATTAAAGGAAAATTAACTTGAGGTGAGAATGCAGATAGACGAAAGAGGATGCCTCTCAACCTCTTAGCACAAGAAATCTGGACAAAGCCAAAAATAATAAAAGGACAAAGGCCCTAAAAAGGGACAGAATTTAAATACTGTTCTTATAAACTTAGGAAGTTGCTTGAACGACAGGTTCGGCATTAGCATGCATTTTCTGAAGGAAGTCTGAAACTTTACTATCAATATTTAGTGACTGCAGTCATCAATGACTTGCCAGAAAACCACAAATTTTATGAGTAACAATCCAAAGCTATGAGGCAAACATCTAGGTATTCTGTAAAAAATATGGACATTCGAGAGGTATGCATGCTCAGTAGTTCACAGGTTCAAAGGTATTTACTACACTAATGACCACAAGGTCCTTTTTAAGCCTAGCCATGCATCCCAAATCTCTGACAAATTCTGATAGCATTGATAAGTGTAAGTAGGGGCTTGGGCGATGAAAATTTACAAACATGGGTCTGGGAAATAAACCATTTATAGGTTGTCTGTGTCCATTAGTGACACAGGTATTGGGTTAAGGAGGAACTCTACTGTACATGGATGGAGAGCCTGTTCCAGAGAGACAGTCATCTCTGGTATACATACCTATTTCTCCAGCAGATCCTATTTATATCATAGGCAAATTTTAAGTCTTTAGAACAAGTAATTCTGGTGCTGTTTGTTTTGTGGATATGCAGGAGGTCCATCAAAGTGGAGTCTGACAATGCCCGGTACACCAGGCATACATCTCCCCTCAACAGTCTGTAGGAGACAGAATACAAGGATGGGGCCTTGAGGCGGTCTGCACAAGACACGTTACTTACACTATACCTTTGCTTACAAGTTCTACAACATAGAATGACTTCCTCACTACTGTAGACAAGTGATGGTCAAAGGCTAGATTACTGTCTATGCATGTTCCCAAGTCCCTGTCTACCGAGACAGCTCTTAGGGGTGTGTTGTCAATATGATAGTTACAAGGGGTGGATGACTTCCCAAAGGATACTATTATGCACTTTGTGGCATTTAGTTTTAGTCCATGAATCTGAAACCAGTTATTTATCTGTGTTAGCCCTTCCTGGAGAACATTTGCCTGAGTGTGGGATTCAATGACCGCTCTTAATTTGCAATCACCTGCAAATTTAGTCAGCCAGAAATACTGACACTGGCCTTGACTTCAGAGAAGTAAATGACAAAAAGAAGCAGTCCGAGGACTGTTCCCCGAGGGACTCTGTGACTGGCATTTTTGTAGGGGTGGACTCCCAAGTTCTAACTTCCTGAGTCCTGTCTGTGAGTCAGCTACCTATCCAAAGGGTCTCTACCTAAACTCCTTAATTTATCAACAATGTCCAAGTGGTGTACTGTGTCAAATGCCTTGGCCAGGTCAAGGTAGGCAGTGTGAACCATTTTCCCTCATCCACTGTTTTGGTAACCTTCTCAAAGAAGTCCATAAGGATGAGTAGGCATGACCTGCCCTTGGCAAAACCAAAGTGGGTTGGGTTGTGTCTAGAGTTTTCCTGTGTCACTATTGATCATTTCCATGGCTTTGCAGATGACACAAGTGAGACTTATGGGTCTGTAGTTTCCAGTGTCTGTAGATTTCCCATCTTTGAGCAGAGGAATGACTGTTGCAGTTCTCCATTCTTGAGGCATGAAGCATGTTTGGAAGCTAGTTAAATAGCAATTCCAAAGGGCTTGACAGGTCATGTTTCATGCTATTTTGAAGGCATCCTGGAATACTGTCTGGGCTCATTGATGCCGTGTTCTTGCCAGTAGAGGAGAGCACTGAGGACCTGTTCCCTAGTGATAGCATTGTGAGTTACATTTGATGGCATTTCCTGAGGAAAGATTGAGGGGGTAAAGTTGGAGCTAAATCTGTGAGCCAGTAGGTTTGCTGCATCTTCTGACTCAGTATAGGTGGCTCCATTAACAATGACTTCTACACATAATTGTGTATTGCCTTTGAAGTTGCAGCATAGCGAAAGAATGCCTTGTGGTTACCCTCAAATTTGGCTTTGGTAGACTACTTGTCCTCTGAGCTGTTTGTTTAGTTTGATGAGTGCGCTTTTATCCTGCTGGATGCTGCATCTCCTAATTTCTGCCAAGATTTTTTTCCTTCTGTTATACAGCCTAATGATGCTGTTGATTCCACCAGGGTGGCTTGTTTTTTGAGTTAGTCCTGTACTTCTTCCTGGTGGGTAGGGCACTATCCAACTCTTAACATAGTATAGGTTTTCTGTGAACAGTTCTGCGCAGGCTGCAGTGTTCTCAAGGTTTATGGGGGCTTGCAATTTTGCCAGGCTATCACATAACAGTACGAAATCAGCCTCAGTGTAGTTTCCGAATATTAAAGGGTCAAGCTGGGGTTCCAAGTTTCATTTTTACTTCAATGGAGACCATTCTGTGGTCTGACCTTACCAGTAAAGACATTACACTATGGGGTGTGCAGCACTCTCCCATATTAGTGAAGACCAGATCCAGTATGGTTGCACTCCTGGTTGATGTACTGACAATCTTTTCCAGGGTGTTTGTGTTTATAAAATCCAGGAATCTCTGTGCCTGTACATTTGGTGTCGTATACGATTCCCCGTTAATAGTGGGGTAATTAAACTCATCCATGAATATGGTACTGGGCTGGATGGTTAGTGTTTCCAATAATTTTAAATACATGGTATGGTTTCCTGGGTCACAGGAGGAGACCTAGAGCTTTGCAAGGAACTGACAAGGTATTTTGCCTGTGGTGATTTGAATGTGGAAAAGCTCAAGATTTGAATGTGGAAAAGCTCAATTACATTGCCCTGTTTGACCAGCCTTGAGTTACATTTTTTCATATAAATCAAGATACCTCCACCTTCAGTCCCTGTCTGTGTACCAGCTGGTCTAAATGTGGAGAAGGCATTACAAACTTGCGCTGTCACAGTGTGCTCTCCATGGCTATAAACCATTTCATAGTGACTGCACAGATGTCAGCATTCTCTAGGGTGAAGAGAGTTTCTAGGTAGTGAAGGTATAAATTAAACTAACCTTTCGCCTCACAGCAAGTTGTGGCAGAGTCTGGGCACTTTCTCTTTGGCACTGCCTAAAAAGGCACTATTGGGGAGGACAATGTTTTAGCTAATATTCGAAAGCCTAGAGGGTAAAGGTGCACAACATCCCTGTCAAAGCTGTATGATTTGTTGACCATCTCCTTCCATGCTGACAAATACTGCATCCCCTTAGACGGACACCAGAAAGTAAGACAATTATAAAAAGTCAATCATCTTTTATTCGTATTGTGGCATTATCCTTGGAGAAAGTAAAATGTTGCTCAATGCTGGGCTCATACCAGCCTGGGACACATTCAGAGAGCTCCATGATATCACTCTTCATATAGTCTTGCAAGGTACATCTCAGGTCATTTACACCCATATGGACTATGACTGTGTTATACTGGTATTTGTGGTCCAATGACCTGAGTGCATGAGTAAGGTGGTGGATCCTGGCCCCTGATAAGCAATTGACCAATTCTCTCTTTACTCAGCCTGGTGAGAGAGAAATCAGTGTGTCTCACAAAGGAGTTTCCAATGACAAGAATACCTGATGGGCTTAGAAACAGAGGATCCACAAGATGTGGCTGTATGTGTTGATGTGGGTGTTGTTTTGAAATGGTGCATTCGGAGCTGCTGAGGTTATTTGATATATGTACTTCATCTAGGAGGTCTTTGGGGTTTAGGAAGGATACATTTAAGTGCCTTAGCATATGTGGGTCTGTGTGTCTGCTTTGAATTGTGTGTGATGGGTGCAACATGTGTACTACTTTCATGTCATACGTGTTATTTTCTTTATGTTATTCTTCAATACCGCTGTATCTACGTTATTTGCACTGCATTTCTCTCATGAGCAGACATTTGTAATTTCATTTAGGCTGCACTTGTGTGGTCCTAAATGACAATAAAGTTTCTATGAATCTTACTGACATTAGAAGTGCTTTAATGTGAGAGCTTTGCCACCATGACATTGTGCAAACATCTCTCACATATCATATCAGTTTGTTTGAGAATTAAGTGTTATCAGCAAACATTAGGCAATTTCTATATTGCCTCAGGATGCCCATATTCAACAAGCTGGTAACAGAGATAGTGGGAAAGTTCATATCTATGGTAACACCCCCTTTTTTATTGATTACCCTATATACTCACTGCAACTGTCTAATGTCAGGAGTATCCAGTTTGCAACTCTGGAGGCAGTGCTTGTCACTGCAAACTAATTGTGCTGTGTGCAACTAGGTAATGGTAAAATTTCAATAGTGCTTTTACATGAAAAATGTCGGCTCAGGGCGTCTGCATGTATACAGGGCACTGCCAAACACCTGAGATGAAACTAATAAATACACTGTGACGATTTATGGATGAAGTATTTTAGGCAGATATTCTGAAATTAGGATAGACAGCAGGAAATCAAGCAGTAGTTACTGGAAGGAAAAAATTAGCTTGTCAAGAATGATGAAAAGAGGGGAGTTTGCTGAATGGCTACTGCCTGGCTTCTACTAGTGCTGTGCTCACCCCAGCTTCACTCTGCTGGGATACAATACACCTTTACTTCTTCTCTCACCAGAAGAATAACACTATTACCAATCCCAAGATAAGAAGCAAGCCACAGGCTCTTTGGTGATTTGCACTCTTGTCTCAGATGATGCAAGGGTCTGTAAGCTTGTTGTAGCCTTTTCCTGGTAGATCCATTGAATAGCAACCAGAACAATAGGGAAGGTCAAGGACAGACACTAACTGCTCAGTCAGAAACAGTCCGGAGTCAATCCACTTTGCTCTCCATCTCTCACCGGGAGCAAAATACAAGCACAAATTCCAAGATGGCATCTATGAAGCTTTCCAGCAATCAGCAGTCTCCAGGAAATAATGTCCATGTGCACCTTCTTTCTCCAGGAGCAAAACACAAACACTAATCCCAAGATGGCTAATAATAGGCAGAATGTGGGCTGTTCAGTAACTGGTGGTCTTAACGTAGATGCTGCAGATTTTAAAGGTAAGATGGAATATAAAAGCTGCAATGTACAGTAAGCAGTGGCAGATGATGACTTCAAATCAAAGGGGGCTGCAGGAGACAGCTGAATGGATGGGGCCAACTAGAAAGGGGTGGAGCTATGGTAAAAATGCAAAAACTGGGACTTCAATTAAATACGCTGCCCTGGGTGCCAAACCGTCATTATGAGAGTCCAATCAAGACAAAATGAAGTGTAGAAGAAAAAAATATTTCAATGCATTGGCTACATGACAGCTTACTTAATATATCTAGATGGAAGGCATGAAAAAATAAATTACTTTTTAAATACATTACTGGAATGCCAGTCAAAATCAAGTATAAAAAACAAGTAGCACTCAAACCACTTCTCCTTGCACTACAGTTCTAATTATAATTTATATTCAGCTTTATAAAAGTACCAAGTAACATGCTGAAAGTAGCAATCTCTGTGATACCCCCACTTGTAAAAATGTTTCTTATCCAAAAAAGACCTGCTGCCTGACAACTAAGTACTTGTTTCATGGGGAAAACACGATCAAAGTAAAAAATGAACAGCAAACAAGAAACGAGCTCAAGATAAATTGCTTAAAGGATTACTGCACAGGTTATGGACCACACATGATAGATTGGCATTCTGTTTAGTTTACGGGTAAAGCCTGCAAAGATGACTGCAAGTCTCCAACAAATGGAATGAGCTTCTGAAAATACTGTAATCCTGCCCTTATTACAAATACTGTCATATGCATTTCAATACCTAAGGCTTATATGCTATCTAGTTAATTAAATACTCTCTGCATGGCAACAACAAAAAGGCTTTCAGTGTTGGCAATTCTTAACAGTATGCTTATTAAAGCTTACTTGTATCTTACAGTCTCGGACAAGCTTACCTAATGGTCATTAAAGCACTGCTACTTAAACACAGAGCAACAGGCTCTGCAACAACATACATTTTCTGAATAAGAAGCATAAATCAACAGTATAAAAATATGACAGAAAACCAGAACATTCTGCAAAATCAAGGACAGATGAAAAGCCACTGTAGTACTTGAGTCTACCTTGGATGGGAGGATACTCTGCACACTTACACTGCATAACTGCTCCTTGCCTTGCTTGGACACATTGTGTCACTACATGGGTGAGTGGGGTGCAACAAGTATGTCGCAATTTGAAATGTCTCTGGCTGACAGAGATGGCCCTGACAACATTTGTCATACCTTTCAGCCTCAGAGCAAGAAATCTGGACAAAGCCATAAATGGAAGTGGGACAATGACCTAAAAATAAGGACAATTTTTAAATATTGCTCTTATAAACTTAGAAAGATAATAGAATAGTAAGTCTTGCATTAATATGAATTTTTTGAAGGGTATGAAATCTGAAACTCAAATGTCTGTCGTTATTTTCTAACTTCAATCATTAATGATTTGCCACTAATTTGCCAGAAAACCACAATTTTATGAAAAACGGACCAAAAATGTTATGCAAAAATATAAAACAGTCACACAATACAGTTAGAACCTGTCAAAGGAGGGACACTTGTTTAATATTAATACTGTTAACTTGACCAGCTGACAAAATAGGAGAATCTATATGTATTTCTGAAATTAAAAGTAATCTATAACTGATCATTACAATTATTCATCAATTGTAAACCCTCCACTTTTTCTTCTAAATTTGCCATTTTGCGGAGGGATTATTGGGGGAGAGCAACATTTTGAGCCAAAATCAGGGACCTAATTCTATAAAGTGATTTATTTGCGAGCACCTCTCAACCTCTTAAGTAACCTGGGAAATCTAGACAAGGCCAAATATATTGGGGGAACATACAAACAGTACTAAACATTTCTCTTGTATAAACTTAAGACAGTTGACAGAATAACAGGTCTTGCTTTAGCATGCTGTTTTCTGAAGGGTATGAAGTCTGAAACTCAGTGTGTCATTTAGTGACTTCATTCCTAAATGATTTGCCAGAAAACCACACATTTTATGAGGAATAAACCAAAAATAAGAAGCAAAAATCTATTCATTCTGCAAAAATCTGGACAGCTGAGAGATATTGTTCAGCCGGGGCTTTCTGAGTTTGCTGCCCTTCCTTCCCTTACAAAATCATGGTTGAATGGGGCCTCCCCCACAGCTATTCCAATGTCCCACTACTTGGCTATTTCACCCCATTTACCATAAAGACTGTAATGTGCATACTGCTTTACTTCTACAATGATTTGGATTTCATTTAAAAGTTTTGTTTTACATTTTACAGCACAAACACTAATAGACATCTGCTAAACAAAGCAATGCAGTCTCACAATAAAAATAGACGTAGCATTAAAACTTCTCTGCCCTTGGAACTGACATTCATTGAAACAGTACTAAAACCCATATTCAAAGAAAATACATCTGGCCAGTGGCAGATAAAAATTAACTTTGGGCTGTTTTCAAATCATAGGACCCTTGGCACAGGCAACATTTATGTGTTGTTTGATACACCTTCCTGACTGTATTAAATTATTTTCTTTGTATAATACAGTACAGTTGTTATAGGGCATTTTAAATTTGTTTTGAACATTTTTCAAGTAAACAATGAAACAAAATGCATGCACCAATAATGACAAAACTGCCCAATTCAGAACATTTCCATCATAAAAGTCTATTCAAACTTCTACAGTCTACTAGTATCAGTAAATATGCACAATCTCTGTAGAAGTAAAAGTCATCTAAATAATTCCACATTAAAGAGATCTGTAACTAATGAAGAGGTTGCTGCTAGCAAACAACTTTATATTTCATTGTTTCATCTACAAAGTGCCTGTTGCCCTTGAGGAATAAACTGCCTATGTTACATTAAAAAAAAAAAAAAAGATACACTAGTAATATTGAAATACGGAATGGATGGCAAACAGGTTCATCATTATTAGGTATCTCTGCCAAAGAGGATATTTTCAAGACTGCAGCATCCACCCCCTTTAAAAGTACAACACAGTACAGTATCAGCAATTGATCTATATACTGTGGGAGTAGAACCCACAGCCTTCTGCATCAAAAGGAAGTACACTACCTGTTGTGCTATTAACAATACAAGCAGATTTAGCATAAGAAGCACTAAACTTCTCTTCCAGCTCTCAGCTCCTTGTAAAATCCACTCAACTGTATCTCTCAACTTTGAAGCACAAGAAATCTGGAAAAAGCCAAAATGTATTGGGGGGGGGGGGACAAAAGGCCAAAAACTAGGGACACATTTTAAACATTGCTTGCATAAACTTGGAAAATTGCTAGAATAAAATGCTGTGTCACCACCATGCATTTCACTGCAAATTATTGGCCCCAGGACCCTGTGCACTACAGTTAGAGCAGCATACCACTATGCCAAATCAGCTGTTTTGTGAAAGACATGTAGATTGAAACTTAAATGGCTATCATTTAGTGAATTCAGTTCTCATCATAGCTCTCAAACTCTTAGCACAAAACACCTAGACAAAACCAATAATGGGGGAATACAGCCCCCAAACATATTCAGTGAATTCAGTTCTCCATAGTTCTGAACCTCTTAGCACAAAAAACTTGGACAAAGCCAATAATGGGGAAAATAGAGCCCCAAAATTAGGGACATATTTCAAATACTGCTCTCATAAACAGAAAATTTCTAGACTAAACGGTCTTGTGTTACCATGTACTTTCTGAAGAATATGAAGTCTGAAATTCAAATGCCTGTCATTATTTAATGAATTCAAAATCCAGAAAAGCATAGATTTTAATACACACACACAAAGACGCTTCCACCAGCTTAGTTCAGTAAAAAAAGCCCTGTTTCCAAGCCCCGTATCTGATTTCTGCAGAGTCTGGTACACACACTGAGTTCAAGCCCTGTTTCCAGTAGCTTAGTTCAGTAAAAAAAAGCCTGGTTTCCAAGCCCTTCAGTCCCATGAAGTCACTTTGTTAAAATGCGTCCAATGTCCATAACTGATTTCTGCAGAGTCCGGTACATTACAAGTTCAGTATGTTCAGAGTTCAGTAAAAAAAAAACCCTGTTTCCAAGTCCTTCAGTCTCATGTAAAAAAAAAAGCCCCATTTCCAAGCCCTTCAGTCCCACGAAGTCTCCAGTACAAGTTTCAGCCCTTCCTGCAGCTTCGGAGTTCAGTACAAAAGCCCCGCGAGAGCAAAGTCCTTCCCCTTCTCACGAGACCTACCAGCCTGCAGCTGTTGCAGTCCGATCCCCTTCAAGTCTATGCAGTTGTAAACTGCATAGACTTCTGGGATCTCTGCTGTCTGGCTAATCCATACTGCTGGTGAACCAGTCCAGATGTTTGTCTGCATGCGTGGAGTTCTGGGAACTCTGTGAACATGCATGCGCAGAGTTCTGGACTTGCATTTAGTTTTTTTTAATTTTGTTTTTCTTTTCTCTTTTCATTTTATTTTCTTTTACAGCTGGGGGGGCTGCAGTCCAATAGCACGAGCTGCCCCTGGCAGTAAGCACTTCGATGTGAAAGAGGGGTAACTTTAGCTAAGTGGAAAGCCACTAATTTTAAAAGAGCAATATAGATTGGAAGGGGGTAGGCACTTTGTATTTTGGATCTATGGACTACAGTGAGCCAGCCAATAAATTTAACAAGCTGAAAGGGAGTGATTTCACAAAATGATAATGTTGCACATACTCACAACAGCCAAAGAAAGAAGAGGGGAGAGGAAAGGAAGATATATGATCAACAGGCAGGTAACTAGAAAGACAGCTGAGTTTAAAAACACAACAGTGGGAGGGTGGGGAAAAATTTGTGTGCGACTCAAGAGACACAGCTGTGGTCTATTTCCTAGTTTAATTATACAATTAAAAGTAGAGTAAAAGTAAAACACAGTGTAAAGAAAATAAATCACAATATACAAAACAGAAGGCGGCAGTGAAGCAATACAAAATACAACAGAGCAAAAACAAACCAACCTTTACCTCACAGCAAGTTGTGGCAGAGTCTGGGGGTGAGCTTTTTCAGTTGTTGCAACCATACTCATTAGCAGCATTTGCAAAATGTTAAACATGCAGTATGAGACACAGAAAGCAAGTTCAAGAACATGTGCCTACAATTCAGTAATGCCTATTCCCTTTTTTAATTTCTCCATATCTTTTGGGTTTCTAACACCATGGCAGGAATGGACCCCATTCCTAAGTCAAAGTATGAGTAAAGTTCATGAAATTAGTATTGTTTCAATCTTTGATGTCAACCAAAAGTGTTCTTCAAAGCACCTGCAACGTGCCAGTAATGACTCCTTCTGCAGTTTGTATGGGGTTACATGGACATGTCTAAATACGACTGCAGATTATTTTTTATAAGACCTGTTGCTCCTACTGCTATAGGAACTGTCTGGGTATCTTTCTTCCACATTGCTCTCATTTCTGCCTTCAGATCCTGATATTTTATGACTTTCTTGTCTCTCTGTACACAAGACGCTGTAGTCATTGAGTGTGGCGATTTCAGTGATCAATGCTACTTTTGTCTTCTTTTCATGGACCACTATTTTCAGTTTTCTGGCATTTATCTTTTGAAATGCTGGATAATGGTTGATCCCATGTGATGTAAACTTCATAATTTTCCATGATGCTTTGTGGTGGTTCATGTTTCTAGTGTTTTTTAGCCACTTCAGTATCATAATGTTTGCACAATCCCCAGTGCAAGGTCTTGCCACATTATTATGCCTTTCGGCATACAGTCCTTCTGCCATTAGTATGTCACAACCAGCAACGAATTGCGTCTCTCTTTCCAATCCGGTTTTACAAAACCTATATTTGTCTATTTCTCCCACATGTTCAATGGATTTTGTACACCAGCAGTTACGTAACCCACCATATTGGGCCGCCAATATTAACCTTTCATCTCTTGGTTTGAATTCACCTCTCCTTAACCATTCCTGTGTTCGTTCCTGATCAACATGAGGTTCTTCCAGGAGTTTTTTATACTTGCAACTATATTTATGCATTTTCAACACTTCTTTCCTTCTCATCTGGTCCTTCACCTTATATTCTTTCTTTTGTTTTTTTTTGGCGCATTCAGTTGTTGCCTGATTTTTATCTACTTCTGGTTTGATTTCCATTCCTGCTTGACGCCAATATGCTTCTTCTACATTAAGCATAGAAGTCATTTTAAATTTATTCTCTTCATGTTTCAAAACGTTCACTACATTTGGGTCTTGTGAGGTCAGCAGATGTGTGTGGAGTCCCACGATTGCAGACCTACACATGTAAATCAATTTCAGGAAGGTCCATCTCGCCTTCAGAATGGGGAATATACAATCTTAGTATGCACTGATTTTTATAAATCATTTGGTGAGCATAAAGCATCCTCCTTGTTTTCCTATCTAATCTATCAAACACATTTTGGGGCCAGTCAATCACTCCAAAACTAAGTTAGGACAGGATGAGCAAATTGGTATATTGCTTGGAGTTTGTTCCTAGATGTCAACACTGTTTTCAGGATTAATTTAAGTCAGTTTCATGGTCACTGTAATGTAGTCGATCAGTGTAGGGTGTATCTTATACATTTGTAAGCACTCTTATCCATGAATGTGGGATACTATCAAATGCTTTTTTGTAGTCAATCCATGGCATATTTAGATTCTTATTTTTACAGTTCTCCACTATGACTAACAACAAATGATCCTTTTTTCCATACGACTTTTTTATTACCCTTTTGTTCTACTGCCATAAATGACTATAAACTCTGTCAGCATCAATTCCAGTGTACAGTTTATATGTTGTTCGATGGCAAGTTATTGTTCTACAATTTTTAGAGTAACTTGCAGGTTCACTCTTAGGTAGGAGCATTGTTTTTCCTGTTGTTAGCCAGGTTGGTGTCTGTTTGGGGTGCGCATATAAATAGCTCTTACTCATGGCTAAATCTTTGTGCAAGGATGTTAATACTTTTAACCAAAAGTTAGGTACTGCATTTGGGCCTGGGGTTTTCCAATTAAATGATTTTCTTAACTTTGTTTCAATCTCTCTGGCTGTTACTACATCACATTTCATATCCTGTACCTTTAAACTTCTTATTCTTTCTTTTACTTCTTCTATCCATTTAGCATCTTTTTTATCCTGGGTCTTGTGCACCCAGCTATCTTTTTTAATTTTAACCTGCTTCTGTCCATGACCTATGTTATATAAATACAGTTTATATATCAATGTCATCTTGGTGAGATTTTTGTGAAAAACAGGGTCCACCTCACAAAGGTACTCACTAAGACTTGAGGATGAATTCAATTTCAGGAATACTACTCTCCTTTACTTGCTGACTTAACTCTCCATTCGGAACCCATACTGACTGGTAGCATTTACAAAATGTTAATCATGTAGTCTGAGATGCAGAAAGCAAGTGCAAGAAAGTACAGTTGTGTACACTTACCATAAAAAGTAGATGTTCGAGTGTATTCACTGTTGCAGTCATCACACTCGGGTTATCTGCCTGCAGGTAGCCCTCAGTCAGCCCAAATACCAGAGTCTTTGGATTTTTGCTTCAGATGCTGTCGCCTCTTCCATGATGTCAGGTCGTCAGGGGTATAAAACATGCAGCCTATGCCATTACATCAGTTTTTCTTGTCCCAGATGTCAGAAGCCCCCAAAATAGGAAGCAATTACATGGTGTGGAACACCTCCAGTAAAAAGTAAATACCATAGCCATAAGATATGGCCAAAAAGAGGATAGGTCGAAAGCATAGAAGAGTCAGGGGGCTGTAGGGAGGGTAACCAGGACTGCAACAGTGAATACACTTGAACATCTACATTTATGGTAAGTGCACACAACTGTACTATGTTCTTCGTGTTTCACTGTTGCAGTCATCACACTTGGGTTGATTCCCAAAGCTGAGGAAGGGTGGAGGCAGTCAAGTAATAGTAGGGCTGGCTAGCAGGCCTTGTAAGACAGCTGTGGCAAATCTAGCTCTGGATTTAGAAAAGACAGGTAAGTGGTAATGCTTTGTGAAGGTGTGTAAGAATTCCAGGTTGCAGCTTCCAGGACATTCCCGTTAGGGACTCCCCTGAGAAATGCTGTAGAGGTTGAGGTAGCCCTAGTGGAATGAGTTCTGATCCCCTGTGGGGTAGGTTTTCCATGGTGTCTGTAGTGCAGTGTGCTATCCATTTAGAAATGGCCTTGTCCTCTGCCCCTGTAGCAAAGCTGACTAGCAGCTGGTCAGATATTCTGAAAGGCTTAGTCCTGTCAAGGTAGAACCCGAGTTGTCTGTGTACGTCCAGAGTGCAGGATCCTTTCCCCTTTATTCTGAGGATTAGGGAAAAAGGTTGGTAAATGGATGGATTGTTTAGAGCCACACTGGATACCACCTTGGGCATAAAAGATGGGTTAGTCCTAAGGGAAACCCTGTCAGCATGGAAAATAATGAAGGGTTCCACAGCCATTAGTGCCTGTAACTCAGACACTCTTCTTGCTGAAGTGATGGCTAGAAGTAAGGCTGTCTTCCAAGAGAGGAATTTCAACTGTGCTGTAGCAGCAGGCTCAAAAGGGGGATGCATGAGCTTCTCTAGTACAAAGTTATAGGTCATAGTTATAGGTTATAGCAAAGGTCCCAGGCAGGGGGGGGGGAGCTCTCCTCGGGGGTCTTACATTGTTAGCTCCTCTCAGGAACTGTTTGACCAGAGGGTGAGAAAAGAGAGGTGGGTTCAGTAGTATAATGAGCTGAGATGGCGGAGGCATTAATCTTAATAGAAGAGAAGGATAGGCCTTTGTGGAGCAGCTCTGCTAAGTAATCGAGGATTTGAGGTAAGGTGGGCATGGCTGTGTCCTTTCCTTGAGACTGGCTCCAAGAACAGTATCTTTTCCATTTTTTGAATAGGATTTCCTAATAATATGCCTTCTGGCCTCAAGGATGACATCCAGCACCTGTTTGCTGAGTGTTGCTGGTGGTGTATTCAGGGAATAAGCCAGGCTGCAAGGTTCAGGGTTTGCAGCTGAGGATGCAAAAATCTGTCCCTCCTGCTGGGACAGCAGGGAGGGGGGTCTGATGTAGGTGCCAGGGTGGCACTGCTACCAGACTGAGTAGGAGTGGGTACGAGTGCTGGCGGGGCCACTCTGGTGCAATAAGGATTGTCCTTGGTTTGTCCTGTTTGATCTTGAGTAGTACTTTTGAGAGGAGCAGAGGAGGAAAGGCATAAATTGAGAGGTTTTCCCATGTAAATGATAGGACATCCACTTTCCATGCTTGGCTGTGGGGATTTGCGGTGCAAAATTTGCTCAATTGATGGTTTTGGGGGGAGGCAAAGAGGTCCACCTCTGGTGTCCCCCACCTGTGGGTTAGAAGTTTGAATGAGTTGGGTTCCAGTTTCCACTTGTGTGGGTCCAGTAGATTTCTGTTTAAGTCGTCTGCCAGTGAATTTTGCTTGCCTGGCAGGAACTGAGTTTGCAGGTGCACTTGGTTGCTCAAGGCTGTGTTCCACAGGGCCAAGGCTAACCTGCAGAGTGGGTAGGAATGAGTTCCCCCCCTGCTTGTTTATGTACCACATAACTGTGGTGTTGTCTGTCTTTATCAAGAGTTGTCCTGGAAGGATAAGGTATTTGAAGGCTTTCAGAGCATTCTGTACAGCTAACATTTCTTTTTGATTGATATGTAGGTGAATTTGTCCTGAGCTCCATTTGCCTTGAATGCATTTGCCAGCCATGTGAGCCTCCATGCATAGTCTGATGCGACTGTTGTCAGGGTTTGGGTGGCAGGGGGTTGAGTGAAAGGGAGTCCCTTGTTGTGGTTGCAAGCCTCTGCCCACCAAAGGAACTCTGCCCTTAGACAAGGAATGATAGGAATAATTGTTTCCGGGTCCTGAGAATGTTGGCAGACTTTGTAAGTACCACTGAAGTTTCCTCATATGCAGTCTTGCATATGGAATTAGTAGAATGCATGAGGCCATAAACCCTAGATCTTGCAGTATTTTTCTTGCAGACAGCTGGGTTCTGGTGGCCATTAGTTTGAAGCAGTTTGTCATACAAACCTGCTTTTCTGGACTATGGAATACCATCTGGGAAATTTGTGTTCAAGCTTGCTCCCAGGAATACAATCTTTTGACTGGGCACCAGATGTGATTTCTTTTCATTGATGGTGTACCCCAGAGAAGCTAAAAGTCTCTCTACAAATGCCAGGTGCTGAAGTAGCAATTCCTGACTGTCTGCCTGAATCAGGCAATCATCCAAGTATGGATAAATTAGAATTTTTCTCTGCCTGCAGTACGCAATGGCTGGAGCAAGGCAATTTGTGAATACCCTGGGCATAGTAGATAAGCCAAAGGGAAGTGCAGAGAACTGATCATGCATAGGGCCTGCCCTGACACGTAAATATTTCCTGCAAGATTCCTTTAAGAGGATGTGCAGATAAGCTTCTTTTAGGTCTATGGTGACTAGCCAGGAGTCTTTGGCTAGCATAGGAAGCAGGTGTTGTAATGTAAACATTTTGAATTTTGGGACCACCAGGAAGGTGTTGAGAATGGACAGGTCCAGGATAGGGCACCAAGAGCCCTCTTTTCTGGGCACCAGGAACAGTCTGGAGTAGAAACCCTGCCCTCTTTGCTCTATTGGAACAGGTTGAATAGCCCTGATACTGAGAACAGAAAGTACTTGCTTTTGAGCCTCTGCCCGCTGGTTTGGAGGAAGGTCTGGCAACCCGCTTGGGGTTGGCAGTGAGTGGAAGTAGAATCCTTATCCCTGGGATACAATGTTTAGGACCCATCAGTCCTGGCTAATGAGCATCCAGTTTCTTGCATGCAGGCCGAGTTTCCCTCCTAGGGGTGCAAGTACTTGGGCATGGCTGGGAAGGATGATAGACAAGTCATTGTGAATTTTTTCTATAAGGGGGTGGCTTACCACTCCCTGTTTTTGAGGGGAGAGCACTCCATTGTTTAGATCTCTGTGTACCCTAAGACTGTAGCCATGGTGGTCTGTTGCCCCTGGGTTTGGGCTGAGAAGACTGGGTAGGGACTGAAAAGGACCATTTTTTTGAAGGCCAATGCCTACTGAATCTAGGTGTCTGTACCTGTAAGAAACCTTTAACAGTTTGCATAGCTTTAGCTTTTTCCTCCATCTTTTTAAGAACCTCTTCTGCTTTTGTGCCAAACAAACATTCCTGGTTTAATGGAGCATCTAGTAATTTTGCTTTGACATGGTCTAGCAATATCTATTCCTTCAGCCAGGCATGCCTTCTCAGTACAGACCCAGTGACAGCAGCCCTGCAAGATGCTTCTAAGGCTTCAAAACCACACTGCAAAGTATGTTTACTGACTTGGTTTGCAGAATGCATTAACTCTTGTAAATCTTTATTTTCTGCAAAATCTGGAAGCAACAACATTTTTTGTTTAATTAGTTCCATAATATGCTGTTGGTACTTCAACATGTGAAACTGGCAATTTAAATCCCTGATGGCAAGAGTTGCAGAGGTATATACCCTTCTTGCCCCATCAAATCCCTGTCTGAAGGGGTAGGATTTTTGGTTGTATTAGCCTTAATACCTTTAAGTCCGTGGGAAATGGCCTCTGGATCCACAGTGGGATTCTTAAAGAGAAATTTGTGAGAGTCAGGTACCCTGTAATACCTGTCAGGCTTTCTAGGAGCTGGTGGTAAAGTATCAGGAGTAAAACCGGATTCCATGAAAACATCATCTACACTATCCAGGACACGGGGTATAGCTAGAGGTCTGTGCTGAGGCAATTCTAAAAATTCTCCGAGTCTCTTTTTGGACTGTGGGTAGTCCTGGCATTCCCAGCGGAAATGCTCTCTTAAGGTATGCAAGGTTTCACCAAAAGAAAAGTCCTCTGTAGGGGAGACAGAGGGAATGGAATCCTCTGCATCTGAATCCTCATAGGTAGATAAGGGTATGTCTTGGTAATTAGAGGGATCAGAGTCATTGGACTCATGATCTGTTCAATCAAAAGGGAAATCAATTCTTTGTCTTTTAGAGGGGGAAGGCTGGCTTCCCCTAATTAGGGTTATAAGGTTTTCAGCCATTCTAAGCATTTGTTTCTGTAGTATGGGAGCTTGAGCATGCACTTTGGTTGTCTGTGTTCTAGGCGTAGTGCGAACTTTGGGCCGGAGAAACTCTGTCGTTTTAGTCTGAAATCAAGTAGTCTGTTTAATACGAACATCGGAAGGTCAGAATACACCCTCAGAAGCTGGTGCCTGCACAGTGGCTCTGGACCCATCCAAGGTAGAGACATCTGCAGGTTCCGTAATCGAAGAAGCATCTCGCGGCATACTGGACTCTGAATGGGTCTCAGCAGAGGCCTGCGGATCTGTAGAAGTGGGTATCTGGGGCTGCGAAGGCACCTCACTGAGTACCGGCGGACTGGCGACTAGCTTAACGGAAGCATCGTTGGCAGTTTTGGACCTATGTGGTCTGTCTCTGTTTTTATCCTTACTTTTTTTCAGAAGATCGGTAGTCGGATGGCTTACCAAAGCCATTTCGGAATACGGAGAACGAGAGCAAAAGAATTTAGCATCAAAGATAGCCCGACGACGAGTAGTTCAGGTAACAAGGCACAAAACCGACAGTGAGGGACATCGTGGTCTGGGCCTAAACAGATGACTCAGTAAGAATGAAAATCTCTGTGAGGTATTTGCTTTCCACAGGCAAGACAATTGTTAACTTTTTCTGACATCGGTTAGAGCAAGAAAAAAGAATCCCCAACAGGGTACTTAGCTTTAGAAGACTTCAGGTTCGAAACTCGAAAAATGAAAATTTCAGGTAGCGGCCGAACGGCACTTGCAAACTATTTCTGCATCGGGCTCCCGCGCAACAAGAAAAGCTGATGTAATGGCATTGGCTGCATGTTTTATACCCCTGACGACCCGACGTCATGGAAGAGGCGACAGCATCCGACGCAGAAATCCCAAGACTCTGGTATTCGAGCCGACTGAGGGCTACCTGCAGGCAGATAACCCGAGTGTGATGACTGCAACAGTGAAACACTAAGAACATCATGTGCCTACAATTTAGTAATGCGTTTTGCCCTGAAAGGGCAATTTGATGTAGAAGCAAAGGTGAGTTTCAGAGTGAAAGAAAGCACATTCAGTGCACGTGAATGGACTCTTCCATTACCTTACTGCCAAAGCAGTAAAAAAAACACTAAACAGCTAACAATGACACTAACTAAAGTAAAATAACTGAAAGCCTGTCAAATGAGTGACTATATTTAAAACCAGCTGAATATTACATTACTCTGTACATACACTGCAATATAATACCTGTAGCCCAGCCAGATAGAATACATTTTCAGTTTATGGAAAGGCTCGAGGATAAGCATGGTAATCTGAAAGAAATGTACATAACTGAAAATGTTTCCTGGTCCTCCTCCTTGGATGTTACCCACAGTTAATCTGATGAAAGCAAAACAGCCAAGTAAAAATGTATTGACATGATGGCATCTAATGAGGTCATAGATTATATATTACATACACCTTTTAGTTGTATTTGAGACCATGAAACTGCCAACTTGAAATATGCCCAGAAAGCAGTACAATTTCTACTTTTTCTATGCACATAGGGCTGATGGTATACAAAAGAAATTGATACGTGGAGACAAGTCTGCATAGTAGATACTTCAATGTAATATAGCAGGTCATACAATGTATAAGGAATGCAAGGTGTTACAGTGATATGTGCATATGTCAAAAAAGAACATGATAAAACAGTAAGAAAAGTCCTTAAGAGAAATTTGTACATTCTTGAACGGAGAAAAGTGTGACTTTA